>NW_015160951.1:75320-83175 GCF_001447785.1 Gekko japonicus
ACAGCAGGAACTCATTAGCATATTAGGCGACACCCCTGATAGTACAGCTCATTAGCATATGAGGCCACACCCCCGTGTTACCAGAAGTGTGGTCATCCAGCCACACCCACCTATTGCTTCTTAGTCTGTTTACCTTGTTTGTTGTCAAAACCCAGGGCTTTTTTTGTAGCAGGAACTCCTTTGCATGTTAGGCCACACACCCCTAGTGTAGCCAATCCTAATGAGTTTCTGCTGTTGGGTGTGGCCTATTATGCTAATGAGCTCCTGCTGGGCGTGGCCAACTCAGGAGCCAGCCGGAACTCCATTCCTGTGCGTTCCTGCCCAAAAATAGCCCTGATAATTATTCACTTCCTACACTCCTGCATGTTCGCAAGACCTGAGCAAGGCTGTTAATTATTGTGCATTCTGGAGGTCATTCATTCATCGGATCACCATACACTGGAAACAACATGACAGCACTTAACGCAGATACACACACACACACATCACAAGTGTCCAGCTAATCCAGCTGCACATGTGTGGATGAGTGTGAGTCTGGGCGTGTCCCTAACATTGTCTTACAGGAGAGAGACCTGTACAAGCATCTTGCCTATTGCAAGACCACGAAGAGTGAGAGAACACAAAGGGCACAGGAAGAGGAGGAGGAGTCAGCGAGAAGTTCCCAGTTTAGACAGTATCTTAGATGGCAGATGTTAGATCACCGCTCACAAAGATCCAGAGAGTGATTTCAGCAAAAGTGAACAGCTTTATTGAAGGTTCGAACAAGCGCTTGAATAAGTCATAACCAGAACAGTTTAACATTGGGAGCTAGGCTCCTTTTAGCTCAAAGCTAACATGGGAGGTGGATTAGGCGATTCATGTAATACTTTCAGTACATTACAAGTGTGAGTCTGGGCATTTCCCTAACATGGTCTTACAGGAGAGAGACCTGTATAAGCATCTTGCCTATTGCAAGACCATGAAGAGTGAGAGAACACAAAGGGCACAGGAAGAGGAGGAGGAGTCAGCGAGAAGTTCCCAGTTTAGACAGTATCTGAGATGGCAGACATCAGACATTCCCAAATCCGACCTTTTTGTGACCGGACTATCCCTTACTTCTATAGAGACTTTAGGTGGTGAACTTATCACCAGGTGTTACTGGTGGGAGCAAAGGTTTTTGGCCCTTCCCCCAGATCTACAGAAGTGTCCATGGATAGAATGTGTGGTCTTACTAGAACATCAACAAATAGTTTGGGCTTTTGATGATTACCGAAACTTGGCCTCTCCGGAAATTATTGCTCACACTGTGATGAAGTGTGTGGCTGTCAGGAGAGAGTGGGCTGCTGTGGCAAAAGTCTTGAAATGGCCTTATCTTTTATTTCAGGATTGGGAGACTATAGTCTCGGGACTGCAACCGCAGGGGGATTATGGTCAACCAGGAGTAAGGTGGTTTCAGGACAGAAGGGGGTCCCGGTATTGTCTTGAGGGCTTGGAAAAAATGAAAGTGCCATGCTGAATTTAGTTATTATGCTTCAAACGATTTTGAGAAACAGACATGCAGAAGCATGACCAAAGATCCTGGTTAATATAAAAGAAACAATTGTATGGGTGTTGCAATCATACAGAATTAAAATATGGGAAGAGAAAAACACAAAAAGGAAATATGGTGGGAAAGGTGGCAGTACTTTAAAGAGGTTAATCCTCCAGTCCCGTAGGTCATCTTTCCTTACATTCCATACTTTCTTTCCTTGTAGGAAAGGGTAGGTCAGATTAGGGTATTAATGTTGCTAATATTCTTAAAGTTATCAATGTTATTAAAGCCATTAATGGTGTTGATGTAATTAATGCTATCAATTTTATCATTAATGTTAGTGTTATTAATGTTGTTAAAGTGGTTAATCTTGTTAATATTGAATTATGGAATTAGTGAATTGGTGCATCGTAAGACTTTGAGGCTGGATTTGTAATTGGTTATTTCTGTTGTATTTTATATTTTGTATTGTGAATTTTGAATGTTGAATGTTGAAACGTTGAAAATGTTTTCATAATTTGTATGTTGAAAGGTTTTTTAAAATAAAAATATCTATTCCCTCCCTCCCCCAAATCTTTATTTTCCCAGTTTAGACAAGGAGAGGCATCCTATTCAGTAAGAAGAGAACATATTCACACAATTTGGTTCTAGTGCAAAGAGAAATGTACACACACACACACACACACACACTAACACACCAGTGTCCAAGCATGCTGAGCTGCCTTTTACTCCCAACACAATGTCACATCTGTCTGAGTGCTACTACTGCAATGCACACATTGTATTTGCCATAAAAAAGCCTCTGAAAACAATGTCTTCCTGGCTCCCTATCTTGTGGTTTGATACTTGCTATGGAGAAGCTGCTAAAAACAGCCTTCCCATCGTCCCATCTGTGGCATCAGTGGGGCCTTACTATGTGCTCCGAGCCTCTGTGCTGTTGCCATGATCTGCCTCAACTTGGGCCTTCGTTCCCAGGTTTGTAAAGTGAATGAAAAACTAACCCTGATCAGTGGTGCCAAGAATGCCATTCAGTCTGGAAGGCAGCCATCGTGAATGTTGCTAATGTAGGACAGGTAGCAGTGGAGCGTCATGTTTAGATGGAATGTAAATTGTATCATCAGTTTAATAGTTGCATTAATGAGAAATAACAAGACCATGAAGACTGTGCTCTCGTGGAGCCAGGGAGTGGACAGGAAAGGCAGGACTGAGTGCACAGTCCAGCAACAAAAGCAAGTAAAACAGTATCTAAGGGATCCCTACTGTGTTGATTCTGTGGACGCTTCTGGAGCATGGAGTGGGTGACATCAAAAAATAGCTGCGATGGGGGCTGGGTCCAGTCATGAAACAATGGAAGAATCCAAACCAGGAGTCTTCCTATGGTGTAGACATCTGTTTCCAGATGGGTGCTTCCTGCAGCTACAAAAGTGCTGCCTCCCAATCACAAGCTGCCTTGAGCAATGAAGATAGGTGGGATGGTAGGGTTGCCAACCTCCAGGTGGGGGCTGGAGATGCCTTGGAATTACATCTGATCTCCAGAGTACATAAGTGACTGATTCATTCATTCAGTCAGTCAGTCAGTCAGTCATTTTAAATGATTATTCCTCCTGGAGAAAACGGCTGCTTTGAAAGGTGAACTGCATAGCATTATATCCTACTGAGGTCCCTCCTTCCCCTAAACCCCATGTTCTCAGGCTCCACCCTCTGAGCTCCAGGTATTTCTGAATCTGGAGCTGGCAACCCTATGTGTAAAGTGCTGTCAACTGACTTACGGTGATCCCATAGGGTTTCCAAGGCAAGAAGTGAACACAAGTGGTTTATTTATTTATTTATTATTCAGCTTATACCCCGCCCTCCCTGCAAAGCAGGCTCAGGGCAACTTACATTCACTAAAACATATTACATAATATATAGATAGCAATTAAAATCCGATAAAATCAACACAAAACAATTCAATTTCAATAATAATAGTAGCAAGTAATAAGTGCTGTCGATGTTTCACTAATTGTACAAGATGGTGTACTTTTTGTTTTTCAGTTTCTCGATGTTCTTCACACAGGCCGGCCATTGCAGCCGAGAGTTGGTGGTGATAGTGGGGGCAGCTTCTAGTTGAAAGCCTGGTGGAAGAGCTCCATCTTGCAGGCCCTGTGGAATCCACCAGTATGGAGCCACCACTGAGAAGGCCCTGGCCCTGGTAGTAGCAAGCCTGGCATCCTTCAGACCAGGGAGGGTTAATCGATTTTGAGACCCCGACCGTAGTGCTCTCTGGGGTATATATGGGGAAAGGTGGTCCCTCAGGTATGTCGGACCCTGGCCATATAGGGCTTTATAGGTAAGTGCCAGCACCTTGAAGCGAATTTGGTATGCTATTGACAGCCAGTGCAGTGTCCTCAACACAGGCTGGATGTGCTCCCATCTAGGGAGGGCCATCAGCAGCTTGGGCACTGCATTCTGCACTAGCTGCAGCTTCTGAATTTGTGACAAGAGCAGCCCCATGTAGAGAGTGTTACAGTAGTCCAATCTCGAGATGACCATCGCATGGATCACTGTAGCCAAGTCGTTGTGGTCCAGGAAGGGAGGCAATTGCCTGACCAGCTGCAGATGGTAAAAGGCCGACCTGGCAGTGGCTGCTACCTGGGCCTCCATTGTTAAGGAGGTGTCCAGGAGCACTCCCAAACTCCTAACCTCCAGCACCAGCATCAGTGGTTCCCCGTCGAAGGTCAGGAGTGGGATTCCCACCCCTGAACCACCCCAACTCAAGCACAGGACCTCCGTCTTCGTCGGATTCAACTTCAGCTGACTCAGCCTAAGCCAACCAGCCACGGCTTGTAGCGCCTAGTCCAGATCTTCCGGTCTGGAGTCTGACCAGCCCACTGGATTGTGGAGTGCATCAAGGGGCGGTGCTGTCCCCAATGTTACAAGACATTGCTGGATGGCTTAGACTGAACTGACTGAAATTGAATCCGATGAAGACGGAGGTCCTGTGCCTGAGTCAGGGCGGACTGAGACTAGATATCCCACTCCCGACCTTCGATGGGGTTCCATTGGTGCCAGCCCCGGAGGTTAGGAGCTTGGGAGTGCTCTTGGATGCCTCCTTAATGGTGGAGGTCCAGGTAGCAGCCACTGCCAAGTCAGCCTTTTACCATTTTCGGCTGATCAGGCAGTTGGTTCCCTTCCTTGAATACAACAACTTGACAACAGTGATCCACATAATGGTCACCTGAAGATTGGACTACTGTAATGCTCTCTACATGGGTCTGCCCTTATCGCAAATCCGGAAGTACAGCTTGTTTAAAATGCTGCAGCCAGGCTTTTAATGGGTCTCCCAATGCGGGAGCACATTCAGCCTATGCTGAAGGCATTGGATTGACTACTGATAGCATACCGCATTCGCTTCAGGGTGCTGATTCTTAGCTTTAAAGCCCTTTATGGTCAGGGACCTACATACCTGAGGGATCGCCATTCCCCACATGTTCCCCAGAGAGCACTGCAATCAGGGTCCCAAGATCGATTGGCCCTCCCCGGACCCAAGGATGCCAGGCTGGCTATAACCAGGGCCAGGGCTTTCTCGGTGGCAGCTCCTCTCTGGTGGAATGAGCTCCAGGAGAGATCAGGGCTCCGCGGGACCTCATGCAGTTCCACAGGGCCTGCAAGACAGAGCTCTTTCACCAGACCTTCAATTAGGAGCCGCCTCCGATAGAGAACCCTGTTCCCTGAAGCCACCAGAATGGCCTGTGCTGGCTGCACAAAGGTTAGATCTATGGGCTGACCTCTAGGATGAAATACTGAAGGTTGGCCGCCATCATTTAATAACCTATTTGTGTCATTAATGTTAGCACCTTTTAATGTGGGAATGTTTTAAATGGTTTTAGGACTACTTAAATTGCTTATTCATGTGTTCTTATTTGGCCTCGACTGGGAGGGTGGGGTATAAATCTGAGAATAAATTAAAAAATAGAAAGAAAGAAAAAGAAAGAAAGAAAGAACCACAGAGATGATTGTTCTGGAGGACCTCCTGCTCCAATGAGATGGAAGAAAGCCAGGACTGGGTTTTTTATTTGAGAAAAAGATTGGGGGGGGGGAATGGTGCCAACAAACACACTACATTGGGGACCGCTGGTCCACAGCTTCTTCTACATAGTTCCTAGCAAGAATGGAACATGGTCACCATTCATGGTGTCACCAGAGCCAGCCTATCCATTAGGTGTACCCTTTTCCTCTGTCCCAGCCTTCAGGCCTGCACTGCCAATTTCCCAGCCAGGGTGTCTATTGTGTGGAGAGGAAGGTAAGGTGATTGTAAGCTGCTCTGAGACTCATTTTGTTAAACCTAGGGTTGCCAACTCTGAGTTGGGAAATTTGAGGGTGAAGATTGGGGAGGGGGAGAGACCTTAGCAGGACATAATGCCATCAACTCCACTCTCCAAAGCATCCATTTTCTCTGGGGGAAGTGTAGTTTGGAAATCAGTTGTAATTTGGGCAATCTCTGGGCCCCACTTGGAAGCTGGCAACCAGTGTTCCGACTAAGTTGAGTTAGTGTGAGCTAGGTCACAGTTGTTTAGCCTCTGGCTCACACATTTTTGTCTTAGCTTAGGAAGGATGGCTCCAGAGCAAACTAATTTATGCACAGTAGCCAAATCCCTCACTCACAACTTTAATGCCAGTAGCTTACAGAGTAGAATTTTTGCTCACAAGACTACACAGCTTAGAGGGAGCATTGCTTAGGGTTGTCAAGTCACTCACCTGGCACAGTGGGGGAGACCCAGTTCAGGTCCGCGATGACATCACCCGGAAGTGACCATCGCTGGCCGACACTCTAGCAATCGGCCTGGAAACTCTATGGTACCATAGAGCTTTCAGGCTGATTGCTAGAGAGTCAGCCGGCAACGTGCCCGGTGCGATGATGTCACCTCAGGGTTATGTTATCATGCCGAGCACATTGGCCTGAACCGGGCACTTTGGGGGCGCCCCCCTCCCGCCGGCCTGATCCAGATTGGCGGGTTGGGAGCCCTTTTGGTGGGAAAAACCCCGTCCCCCAGGGGGACTTGGCAGCTCAGTCAGTGCCGTTGAGTTGCGCACTGGAGGTGCCGGAGCTCGGCGAAGCAGTGCTCGGGCCTGTGCACCTACCACATGTCGCCTTGCCCTCCTCTGTGGTCGGCTTTTCTTCCATGGAGCCGGCCTCCGTCCCTTGGCCTCATGAGCCTCTGGGCGCTGGAGCACCCTGCCCATCCGTCAGCTCGCAGCACAATGAGGCCAAGATGCTGGGCCCTACCTCTGTGGGCACCCTGTGAGTGACACGCCAGGGAGCCAACTGATTTGGGAGCATGTGGAATCTTCTGGAGAAGTCCACAACCAAAATGAAATTATATATAAGGGGAGATATGTTATTTTATAATAAATCTGGGAGAACGGGGTTTTATTCCCCACTCCTCCACATTCAGCCAGCTGGGTGGCCGTGGGTCAGTCACAGTTCTCTCAGAGCTGTTCTCTCAAGAGCAGTTCTCTGAGAGCTCTCTCAGCCCCACCTACCTTACAGGATGTCTGTTGTGGGGAGCAGGAAGGGACGGAGATTGTAAGCCACTCTGAGACTCCGAGTTAAGGGCATGGTATAAATTCATTCATTCATTCATTCATTCATTCATTCATTCATTCATTCATTCTTCTTCTTCTTCTTCTTCTTCTTCTTCTTCTTCTTCTTCTTCTTCTTCTTCTTCTTCTTCTTCTTCTTCTTCTTCTTCTTCTTCTTGTCATCCTCACATGGAGAAAGCAATGGATCACTGAGAACACTGCTTTTCCTAAGAAATGTCATGGGGCATAAGGATTACCACTGATAAAGGACAAAAGAATGCATACTTAATTTGTGGGATTCATCACAACAAGACAGTATGATGGGTTTAAGCTTGGTCTAGGCATACAGCATGAAGAAATGATAAAGAGGTGGCGAAGTGCTGGGGTGGCAGAAGGGACTGTACCACTTGGGACTGCAAGGGAGGGATTACAGTGGTCCAAGATAATAAATCTCTGTAGGTGGAAAACTAGCACAGCAGGTGACATGCTGTCCTAGAAACATTCTCTTTAGTGGTGATAATTCTTATCCGCAGGAAGTTTTCACTTGAGGAACATTAAAGATGTGTCTCTCCCTATTTGCAGACTGAGGTGGTACAGCCATGTTCAGAGGTCATTTGGGGGGGGGATCGCGGGGGATCGCAGTTCCCCCGGGTGAGGTACATGGGGCGGGGCACATGATGAAGCCCCGCCCCCTGCTTCCGGCCGCCCCACTTCCGGCCCTCATTCAGCCAGGAGGAGGCAGGAGAAGAGGGAGGGTAAGTTGCTTCCTCCCTGCCTCTCCCC
>NW_015160951.1:83408-89129 GCF_001447785.1 Gekko japonicus
TACCATCTAAAGGTCTTCTCACTCTGCTGCACCAGTCTTAGATAGCTCTGACTTAAGATTCATGTAGGGAAGGGAAGTCTATTAACAGTTATTAGCCATGATAGATAAAGGGAATTTCAAGGCTCAGAAAGCCAGTGTGGTGTAATGGTCAGTGCTCTACTATGATCTGGGACACCCAGGTTCAAACCTCCACTGTGGCATGGAAGCTTCCTGGATGAGCTTGGGCCAGTCAGACTCTCTCAGCCTGCTCTGTTGTGAGGAAAAAATGAAAGAGTGGAGAAAATGTTGTAAGCCGCTTTGGGTCACCAGTGAGGGGGAAAGCAGAGTATAAATATCTAAATAAATAACTATGCCGCTGAATAACAGTTGTTGAAGGATAATGGAAGGGGAAAGCCCAAACTGAAGGCTTTCAGGAAACATCTGGGTGGCCACTGTGGGATGCAATATGCTGGGCTACATAGGTGGCCTGATGCTGAGAACTCTGTTGTTCTTAAAGGCCATCACTAGTGATCTGAGGCTGGTGTAACATGGTGAACAAGGACATGCCCTAGCATAGTAAATCTCAAAGTGTGGGTCGCGATCAACTCTGTCATAGGTAGAGAACTTGCTCGGTCTTCTGAACTGGGTCGTGTTTAGGATTACAGGTGGCTGGAGCTACATAAATGAGGTCATGTGTGGAAGGTTTGCCTGTGTGCTTCTCCTGAGTCCACAGCTGCCATGGACACAGTAATAGACACCACTGCACAATCTACAGATTTTAAAAAAAAGTTAATATGGCAAACGTCAGGAATCCTGCTCCACACCTATGATCCTTCTCTAGCTGCCTACTGTATGGTCGCAGATAGCACGTCAGCCACATCTCCAGGATCACTGGCAGAATGTGTGTCAGCCTGTATGAAGAAAAACATATGGAGAACTGGCAGAAGCCAGTATAGCATGTTGGCTAAGAGAATGAGCTGTGATCAAATCTTGCCAAGAACTCAACAGAGCTGGCCCTAAGCTGACTCACTTTCTCTTTCTGCCTGAGCCCCACCCCCACCATCTGTATTACTGGTCTACCTTACCAGGCTGTTGTAATTACTATAAAGGAGTATGTGTGAAGTAATGACAACAAGCCTTTATATAGCACATTTGAGGTTCAAAATGCTATATAAAATTGTAGTACTACTACTATTAGTAGTACATGATCAAAGCATCCTGTGAGCTCTCCCATTGTGCACACATTCACTCACTGTGTGGGTTAGCTGTAGGTTCACATACAAGGGGAAATAATGGTGTCAGGTATTCTATCCTGTTTGCCAAGAAGTACATCGGAAGAAACCTGCTGTCAGTCATGGTTTGACTGGCTCCTGCAAGGAGCACTGGCCAGCATCTGTAATGGGAGGGGTGCCTGGAGTACAGCATTAGCTATGTAAAGTTCAAACACCTGAGCTTGAGAACACCCTTGCTTCCAACCTGCTGATGGGGCAAAGCATGAGGAGGCATATCTGCCTTCTCCTTTCAAGTCCCTCCCCGATTTACCTGTGTGGTAAAGAATTTGTGTCCTGCATGTGTGGGGCATGTAGGAAAAAAAAAGGAAAGACATGTCAGAAAGGCACTGATTTGTGGGATTTATTTAGTTATTGACATGATACCTGGACTGCTTTTTAGTACAATGGTGATCCGAACCAACTTAAATCATACTCCCCTTCTCCATTTTATTCTCGTGACAACTACCCAGTGAGGTGGACTGGACTTTTTTGTTAACTTTATCACTACTCTGCATTTATCCCCCGTGAGGACCCAAAGCAGCTTGCGTTATTCTCCTCTCCTCCATTTTATCCTCATGTGAGGTAGGTTAGGCTGAGACAGTGTGACTGGCCAAAGATCATCCGGCAAGCTTCCATGGCAGTGAGGATTCGAACCCATATCTCCCGGACCCTAGTCCACCACTATGCCATGCTGGTTTTATTATTTAACACATTTTATTATTTATTTAACACACTTAATCAGGGTCCTTGAGGCAGTGGACATAAAAACAATAGTTAAAAATATAAAATTCAATTAAAAACACATAACGAAACAACACTAGAAGGAGGGCCAATAACCATTATTCTTGACTTTCAGGGCTGCTTTTATGACAGTACTTCCCTGAATGCTACATGCCCATCTGCCACATTTCAACATCACAGGCATTCATTGTGAATGTAGTCATCATTTGAGCTTTAGAGCATTAGCACTGGAGGCAGGGCTGAGATTTCTTAGGATTCTTCCCAGGCTTCTGCTATATCTGTTCTCTTATTCACTGGTACTCCACAGCACTCGATCCTGGGTATGCAGCACCAATGCAAAGGATGTGGTCATAGCATTACCTGCCTTCATGCAATCTATGGCAAGGACAGGATTCAGCCCTTCAGGACGTTTCCACACCAAATCCTATATATACTTGCCCAGAAATAAATTAGAATGATCTCAATTGCACTTGTTCCCAAGAAACTGTGAATAGGCTGAAACTAGGGTTGCCAACCTGCAGGTGAGTCAAGTAACGAATAAAGATACACTGCCAGAAACTTTTGTAAATTAATGAGTTCTGTTTATAATTAAGATTCCATAAAGTGCATTGTGTATTCTCATAACATCCTAATCAGGTATATATATTCAGTACATTCAATATGAAAGGAGCTGCGGTGGCTCAAGTGGTTAAGACGCTGAACTGCAGGCTGTGGAAGGTCGATAGTTCAGCAGTTCGAGACCTGAGTGTGCCAGTTGCACGTGGTAAGAAAACTTATGAAGCCAAGCTATACTAGATATATTGTATAACTTTTAGACTTATGAATTATGTCTTTTAAATAGTCTTTTGTAAGCATCAACACAACTATAAATGAAAGCTTTCCCCCTTCTGGAAGACTTCTTGCAAGTAGAAGCGGGCGAGTAATTCTGGAAACTCCCGTTGGGGTTTGACTTTTAACTGCAGCTCAGGTTGCTAAACCTGCAGGTGAGGCCTGCAGTTCTCCCAGCATTAAAAACTATCTCCAGGCAACAGGGATCAGTTCTTCTGGAAGGGAGGGGAGACCCTGTTGAGCTCCTTCCCCTATCCAAACACCATCCAGGTCCCAGGCTTCACCCACCCCCAACTCCAGGAATTTCCCAACCTGGAGTTGGCAACCCTAGCAGAAACCCAAGTCTCATGGGGTATGGAGTGATATGCACAGGACTGGGCTGCACAAGAACCTTTGTAATTCTCTGTCTCTGAGTGCACGCATAAATGCCTCTACTATACAGTCTAGCCAATATAACAAAACAGTCATGTTTCAACATAAAGGGTAACAAATTATAGCCAACAGATTCTTTCTATATAGATTGCAGGATTTATGCAGTCAGTGGAATTTACTTCTTGAAACAGGTTTAGGCTGATTCTGCATGAAATCACGTTGCTTTAACTAGTAATAATTAGGGCTATAATGTTTATCCAGTTAATCTATTAGATGGAGCACTTGAAAACATTTTGGTCCACTAAAAAGGTGCTTCAGGTTCTAATTAACTGAGCAGCAAATTTTAAAAAATAACATACAAGCCATTATAGAAACCGCAATGGCAAGTGCCATCTTAATTCTCTCCTCTGTGTGTGTGTGGGGTGTGTGTGTTGATTTGATGCCTGCTGCAATACTTACACAAGTCATCTAAAAAAAAGGTATAGCTTTTTTTGAGGATGACTGCTTTTGCCAATATCTGCAAATAATCATCATAATACAGTGCTGCAAAAAACCCTAAACAAAAATTAAAAAGTCTTTTTTATTACACAAAGAGCACCATATCAATTCCAAGAGTTGAAAGCCGGTATAATGTAGTGGTTAATATCTAGTGGGGAAACCAGTACTGTTGTCAATCTCCAGGTGGTGGCTGGAGGTCTCCTGGGATTACAACTGATCTCCAGGTGACAGAGATCAGTTCTCATGGAGATAATGCTGCTTTGGAAGGTGGACTCTATGGCATTAACCCCATCAAAGTCTTTCCCTTCCCCAAACCCTGTCCTCCTCAGGCTCCCCCCCTCAAATCTCTAGGTATTTCGTGACCTGGAGCTGGCAGCCCTAGAAACCAGGGTTGGAATCCCCACAAACCTCATTGCCAGCTCAATCCTAAACAGGGCTTTTCTGTGACCCGGCGGCACCCCACTCAGACAGATAATGCGAGTGGACCCCCCTGGAACAGTCAACCCTGGGTCTGGAGGGAAGGAAGAATTGGTGGAAATTGGCACTTATATATGAATACTGGCACTTCTTTTTAAACTAACAAACAAACAAGCAGGGATCCTAAGCATGTTTACTCATAAGTTTGTCCATTCTATTCCATGGGGCATACCCCCTAGTACATAAACTGTTGGGTAACTGTGTTGGTCTGCAGTAGAACAGGTAGGTCCAAGTCCAGTAGCACCTTGGAGACCAACACATTTTTTTGGGTAGAAGCTTTCAAAGCTCTCTTTTCATATCCTAACAAGGGAACTTTGACTCTAGAAACCTTATCCCCCACCCCAGTTATTGGTCTTTTAAGGTGCTACTGGACTCGAATCTAAGCCCCTAGTAAGTATGTTTAGGATTGCAGACTGGGTGACCCCGGACCAGTCACTCTCTCTCAGCCTTTCCTACCTCATAGGGTTGTTGTGAAGACAGGAATACCCTGAGCTATTCAGAGGAAGCGTAAAGATAAAAATTAAGACAGGAGTCCAGCGGCACCTTAAAGCCTAACAAAACGTGTGCCGGCACGGAAGCTTACTTCATTAGACGCATCTGTTTGATTTTGGGGATAACAGATTTACACTGCTACCTCGTTAGAACGAGGATCTTTAAAAATATGATCATTATGAGTCTGTCTGTAGCAAAAGAAAAGAGCAAGAGAGTCCAGTAGCACCTTAAAGACCAACAAAATTTGTGGCGGGGAGGAGCTTTCGCGAAGTGCCTCGCAATGCCTCACGCAGTGACCCTGCCACCAATTTTATTGGTCTTTAAGGTGCTACTGGACTCTTGCTCTTTCCGACTATTACGAGTGAAGGGGGGGGGGGTGGAGAAGGGCGAGGCGCAGAACGAGGAGTTTGCGGACGGTCCCTCAGCGAGATCGGCGGAGCATGCGCGCTAGAGGCATCGCATGCTTATGGCTGCGGCGTGAATTGTTTGCGGACAGACCCCTGGCTCCACCTCCCCGTGGCCCCGCCCACGCCGCTTCGCCGGCGGTTGCAGGAGCCCCATCAGGGCGGGGGGCGGGGATCTTCCAGCAGTGCCGGCGCCCGGCCTCTCATTCATGCGGCGGCAGGGCCGGCGACGGGACCTGAGGAAAAGGAGGCGGCGGCTGGAGGAGCGGCGCTGAGCGAGGCAGCGCCAGCCGCGAGAGGAGGAGTCGGAGCCGCCGCCTCAGCCAGTTTCCCTCAGTCACCTCGCGTCGGAGTCGGCGGTAGCAGCAGAGGCGGCGAGGAGGGGCCGGACCATGCGGTGGCCGCGGAGCCCTCGGAGGCCCTGGCGGCTTCCCCGGCGCTCGCTGCTGGCCGCCCTTTTTTTCTTCTCGCTCTCCTCCTCCTTCCTCTACTTCGTCTATGTGGCGCCCGGCATCGGTGAGGAAGTGAGAGGGAAAGGACCGGGGCGGGGAGGGAGGCAAAGAGCGAGCGCGGGCGGGCGGGCGAGAGACTGACTGACTGACTGACGCGAGGAAAGAATTGGCGGCGGGGGGGTGGGCTTCCATCGCCGCCGCCGCTCT
>NW_015160951.1:89210-91461 GCF_001447785.1 Gekko japonicus
CCAGTCTCCCGCCAGCCCTCACTGCCGCAGCCTCGGGGCGGGCTCGGGCTCTCTTTCCACACACGTCTCTTCTCTCCTCCCCACCCCCCGCTTCTTTCCCAAGGCTGCATCAGGAGATTCTCTTCTACAGCCTCCCCCACCTTTTCCCTCGTCCTCCTCACACCCTGCGCTGTTTTATAAATGGAGACTCTTCCAGGGAAGGTCCTCTTGTCTGCGGCTTCCCTCCTCTCCTTCCAATGCAGCCATTGGTCTCAAATATCGCCTTTCCTCTTCTGCACTGCGCCCCCCCGCCCCGAAAAGACGCTTTGGTGCGTGTCGGAGTTCTGTGATTGTGTGTGTGTGTGTGTGTTTTGTCATTTGCCTCCCTGAAGGAAAAAAGAAGATTGCCCTATGTCTCATTTATAATTTCCTTCTTTATTTTACCTGCATATATTTACCTGCAGTTACTTGGGTTTTTTTAAAATTTAAGATATTCTTAAAATTTATGCATCCTGTTTGGTTGAAGTCGGGGTAATCTGCTTGGCTGAAGTGGGAGGAATCTTATGTGTTGGGGTTTGTTCTATGGAGTTGTTTGTTTTTAATTTTAACATCTGAAGGGCCCCAAATCCCCCAAGTCTTCCTTCCCCATCTTTTCTGTCTTATCTCCTTTATCTTCCCACACCCTATGTGTGTCCATGACCTTGGCTAACACATCACTTTACCTTCTGCTCTTTCTACTCCAAAGCTGAAGGGAAGGATGAGTTTGTGTGCATGAGAGGTGAGGTGAGTTTGTGTGCATGAGGGTGTAAATTCCCCTGGCAGTAGCCGGGCATTGATGCTCCTTTTTCACAAAGGCCTGAAGGAAGGAGATTTTTCTGCATTGACTGTTCTTGTAACTCATGCTAGTTAGTGAAGGTAGTAGGAAACTAACTCTCAAATGTGTACTTCAGGAAGGCATTACATTGGATACTGATTATTAGCAAAAAGAGGTCAAAGGAATTTTGTGGTACAGGTGATGGTTAGTGATGCTGGCTGCACCAAGTATGCATACACCCATCACATGCCAGGGTTGATAGTTAATTGGGGTCCTGGTCACACGGCAACGTGTGAGAGGCACGGATGGTGGGCGGATTATCTGGGCGCGATCACACCCCAACATCTGGGAAGTGGAGCGCACCCGTGGTTTACCGCTGACAATGCGAGTTAAAATAGTACCTCCAAGATACCAGTAAACGTTTGCCATGGGCTGCCTCCAGACCCCCGTGGTGTGATTGCGAGTCTGATCGCATAATCGCGGATCAAACTGCACCGGGGCAATTAGCCATGCCTCCCCCCCCCCGCAATATCCGGCCCATGTGACTGGGGCCTGGGATGTTCTGTTGGCTGTTAAATGTTTTTCACAAGGTGCATATTTTTCTTCAAGATGCCTGTATTGTAAGAACCCTTCCACTGGGTTCTGTTCTCTGACAGATGGTAATTTCTGTGCTTTCACTTACCTTTGAATATTGGTTAAGTGTGAAAGCTTTTGATAAGCTTCCTCTTTTTCACATGCTGTGTGCTATTCAGGGTGGTTTAGGAATGTAGTGTTTTGGATGAGAATAGCAGCCTTCATTTGTTTTGGAAATTGGAAATGCTTTGGGTTTTTCATAGAGGGCCTTCGTTCAGAAGATCAGCAATTGTCATGGTGACTTGAGTATGTGACTGAGGCTGTAAAATAGGAGTAGGAGTAGCATAAACTTTGATAATGGGTGCTATAGTCACTTGCTGAGTTTGAACATGTAATGTTACTGTACTGGTAAAAACCATAAAGATGTGTTTGTTGCCCAAAACGACACAAGAATAGCTGTTGGTACAAGAAGAACTCATCCATATCATATTTTGTGTCCTTGGTCTGTGATAATGGTACATTGTGGCAAGCAGTGTAACTTAGCAAGGTCATGGAATCTTTTTCCAGTTTGCTTGGCTACATGCTTATTTTCCATCTATATGAAACAAACCACCAGTTTTCCATTGATTACTCACAAAGTCCAGGTTTGCTTCTCAATTCAGATAAATTCTTGAGGTAGAGAACAATCCTAATAGTTAAATAGTTTGGTATTGTGTTTTAATCAGCTACTGTCAGAGGAGACCATCCAGTACAACTTCAGTTGCATGTCCTGCAGTATTTTTTTTTTTGGGGGGGGGTAGAAGTAGTTAACATCTATATATCTAATACCGAAGTGGCCCCGTCTGTGCGGATATCTAAATCCCACTCCGGGGCCACCTGGGGGGG
>NW_015160951.1:92023-116023 GCF_001447785.1 Gekko japonicus
ACTTTTTCCCCAGGGGCCGGGTCTCCCGATGTAGTGGGGAAGGGGTGGGTAGACCTGGCCTTTGGAGGGGGGGCCCGCGCTCCGGGGCAGGGGGGCAGATCGAGCCAGGGGGTGGAGGGGTGTGTGGAGGAGACGGGGGAACCGGCAGGGTAGGGGGGGGACTTACCTCCTCCTGCTGCTTCCTCCTCTTCTTCATAGGTGTGGAGCTCCCCCTCTCCCGCGAGTATCGCGGGTCCACCCCTTGTCATGTCTAAATGAGCCAAGTATATCGATCTGGAATATCTCGTGTGGCAAGGCATTTCACAAGTGCAGAGCCACAACTGTTAATATGTGGAAACTAATAGACTTCAGAGAGATAATATAATGTATAGATATTATCACTAGTTTTCAGTGAAGAGGGATATAGATATTGGCAGAACCACTGTCTCAAAGCAATTTTTCAGGTTGCCTCATTTTCTTCTGAGCTCAAGTCTTGTTGAGCAGTGGTCACCTGTTATAAACTGTAAATTAAAGTTTCTTAGAATGTTTATGCTGAATTATTTTTACTTTGTTGATTAAACCTGAGTTTTATATGCATTATTCCTATGGCCTTATGCAATTGGGAGAAAGCAAAATAGGACTTGCTTCTGAGAGAGCTGTTATGCAAAGAATATCTCCAAAAATGTAAAGTGAAATGTGTCTATACTATTATTTTGGGTGGTGTAGAAATTTAATAAATAATAATGACTGATTCCTTTAATGGTGCTAGTGCATTATACCCATTAATACATTCACTTGGTCTATTTTGGAGTAATTTCATTCACTTTATTTCCATGGGAAATAAGGCAAAATAGGATATTGTATTCAGCTAACTTGCTGTTAGGAGTGTTCAGATTTCGAAGCCTTCTGTATTGTCTGTTTGAAAAATACCATCCTTACACAAAAAAGTATCTAGGAGATGCAAGATATTAATGGCATTTTTGTGTAAAGATTTGGGCATTTATACCACAGTCTGTATAATTTCACTTTATTTCTTTGGTTCTGCTTGTTTTGAGTGTATGCTGCTTTGAACTCCTTGGAGGAAGGAGGAAGTAAATGTACTAAATGTATGACCTGTGATTTGGAAGTGTAAAAATATGATGTGGATAATGTAGAATTTTCTGTGATTAAAGCTGGGGTGCAACAGGGTAAAACAAAAATGTCTAAATGGAATAGCTGTTTGTACTGTTGGTATTTGAGTCCTGAACTGAAAGAAGCAAAGCAGACATAAAGTTCAATCATTTTCACTAAGGCAGGGTTTGCTAAATGTGGGCCTGTGTAATCTGTGACTTATCAAACCAAACACTGCTGACTAACCACATATTGTAGCATACTATGTGCCTGAAAACACTTCTTGTAGTTTCTTGAATACTGGGAAAAGTAGAAGCTGCTTAGGTGCCTTTGTGGGTTGCATGTGGCTGGGTAGGTCATAAGCTAACATTCCTGAAAATTACCTGTCTAGTTGCAGTTAACTTGCTCTCCAGGCACCAGCTTTCATGTATATGCTTGCAGCATGCTGAATTCCAAGCCATTTAGTTTGGATGTATATAGTCCTTCCCAGCAGCTACAGGTTAGCTCAGGGGTGTCTAACATGCGGCCTGGGGACCGGATCAGGCCTACAGTGGAACTGGCCATCTCCTGCTTCCAGTTCTGCTGCTGCATCATAGCTTGCTTCGCCAGACTCTCTTAATCACTCAGCCGTTTAATGTTTTAACCTGGGTCCTAGACTCAGAACTCTGAGCATGAGATTTCTGTGGTGAATGTCAATAAATCAAAAGTAAGTTTGCAGCTTACAAAGCTTGTTTTTATTTTCAGTTTAAAAAATTGTGTTTTGTGTCCTTTATAAAGTTTACATCTCCTCTACCTGCCATTACATTTTATGACACACATGGCCCACCCCAACAAGGTCTCATTTATGTCAGATCCGTCCCACATAGCAAATGAGTTCGACACCCCTGGATTAGCTGTACCAGTTGAAATTTTTGTGTCCCCCTCACCCTGGGCAGACCCATGTTAGTGATTTACAGTAGTTCAGCAGTAAGGTTACCATGGCATGGATCCACATGACCAGATTGGCTATGTCAAGGTAGGAAACGATCTTACAGTTAGAACAGCCCTGTGGGCTATATCTCTCTCATGAACTTTTAATGTTTTGTATACTGCAAGTTTCCACAGTTGTGAAGGCTGAAAATAAAAGCTAATAAAAAAGGAAGAAAAATCAGTACTGGTACTCACATGTCTGCTGGTTCTTGTTCTAAACAGTAAGTAGCACACTGGGAATTTCCTTTGTTCTGCAGACAGACCAGTGACCACCCTACCCTGTCTTGGGATGTCAAGGCCAGCAGCTTTCCATTGTGTTTAATGTCTGCTTTACATGAATGCAGGAGATGCTAAATGGATTGATTTCCACATTTCACTGTTGAAGTCAGATGCACTTAATCCTTTTCAACTTCACTTTGATTTGGATGCTATGTTCACTTCTTGGCATATGGAGAAATGTAATGATTCTGTTCTCACCAGGTGAAAATAATGAAGAAGTCTCAATAGTGAAGAAATGGTTTCTAAAAAATAAGGGCAGAGAGCTGCAGAATGCATTAAAATGGAGCTGTTAGCTGTGATCTGATGTCGTATTCATGCAAACACATTATGCAAACTCTTTGTAGCTCCTGTATTGCAAGTGGTGAACAGCTTGCAAATGTAACGTCTATTACAGCTATGCAGCATTCTTGACCCTGCACTGCTTCCAGACCAGTTCTTGCCCTTTTGTAGAATAGCAGAGAATACAGGCTTTTTTGCCAAATGAACCTGGAGTTCACATGTGCTTTAGCAATTGGCTTGTACCTCTTCAGAGAGGCTTATCTCACACTTTGTAAATTGTGACTCCAGGCTGCAGTAATCCTTCTAGAGAGGAGTTTCAATAGCTGCTTCCAAATTCTCATGAACAGTTTCCTTGTTTCTTTTATAATACCTTTTTATTGTTTCCTATATCTGAGAACCATAAATTGGTAAGAATATAAGATGAGCCTGTATGAAACAGCATCCTGTCTCATACAGTGGCCAACCAGTTACTGTGGAGGGCCAGCAAACAGGCATAGAGGCTGAGGCCTTTCCCTGATGCTGTCTCCTGGCACTAATATTCAGAGGTTTATTACCCCTTGTTGTGGAGGTTCTGTTTACTCACCAAGGATAGGATACTCACCATGACTCCTGGGCCTCTCATCCAAGAATTTGTCTAAACCCCTTTTAAAGGCATCCATGCTTGTGCCAACACTACATCCTTTGGCAGTGAATCCCACATTTTAATCAGTCATTCAGTAAAAAGTGCTTCCTTTTGTCTGTCCTGAATCTTCTGCCTGTTAACTTCATTGGGTGTCTTTGAGCTCTAATATTTGAGGAGAGGTTCAGCTTCTCTATCAACTAGAGAGCCAGCTTGGTGTAGTGGTTACAAGCTGTGGACTCTAATCTGGAGAACCAGGTTCAATTTCCCCACTTCTCTACTTGAGGCCAGCTGGGTGACCTTGGGCAAGTCACAGCACTCTCAGCATAAAAATAAGCATAGCTCGCCACCTAGTGGTGCCAAAAAGAGCTACAGCTTCAGACAGCCAAACAATCCTTCAAGATCTCCTGGCTATTCCACACACAATGCCACACAATAACTTAATTGTTTCTCTATCAAATCTCTGCCCCATGTATAATTTTATAAATGTCTACCATGTCCCCCTTTTTTCTAAACTGAGAAGTCCCAGGGCCAGTTTCATTAGCTTTTCCTCATAGGAAAGATGCTCTGACCCCTAATCACTTTGGTTGCTGTCTTTGGAACTCTTTCTAGCTCTGCAATGTCCTTTTTGAGATAAAGTGACTGAAACTGCACACAGTATTTGATATAGAATAGCATAGTTGTTCACAGTACATGAATCCATGGCTTAATTTACCATCTTTGTGTTCCAGTACAGTAGATCTTAAAAAGCAGTGTGCTAAAATGACAGTGGTTTAGTTTAGGGCTTTTTGTACCATTAGCTCCTACATGGGGAAAAGCTATGTGAACTTTACAGTTTCAGTTATATAATTTGCAATGTTATATTAAGGTGCTCAGTTCTTTTTGGTACAGAGGACATAATTGTCCACCTGCAAAGTTCTTTTCAGTCTAAGTGACATTCTAAATATACTACTATTAGTCCCTGCATTTCTAGTTACTGAATAATGTGTGATCTGTTATAACTTTGGGAACAGTCTTTACACAGAATATTACTTTGCCCCATGTTCCTGAGCCTTAATAGATTTACTGCTCATAAAACTCTGGTGCCATGATAAATTCAGTGATACACTGTTTGTGGCTCTTTATTCCTCTGTTTATCTCGGAACAAAAAGACTGAACTTGATAACACTGAAAAGGCCTCATTTTTTGGCATATGAGCAAGTACTGAAGTCTTCTGAATAGTTTAACACTAGGACCACTGTCTCCAAGCTCCAAGCACAGGGAAAATATTAGGCATGCATGCATCTCTTTCCAGAAAGGGAATTTTGTTTCCTTTGGGAAACATTTGGTTCCTTATTGGAATACTCATACTGGTAGCATAGATGTTTAGTAGAATGCATGCAGATGTGTTTTAGATTCTTTGAATTCAAAAGGAGGCAATATTCAGAGGTTGCTTTTACTATCTCATTTGCTCTTTCTGTGTGTTTTAGTTCAAGTCCTGACCAGTTTCTCCTTCCTTGTTTGATGCTACCTGTTTTCCTACTGATAACTCTCTAGCCAATCAGATACAGTGTCTGCTGATCCATTCCAGGAAATAATCAATATCTTGAACTGTGAAAGGCATTTCTGATTTTCAGATTTCAATATTTTTCTCCCACGAAGTATCAGGAATGGAGTTAAGGGGGGTGTTTCACTATTCACAACTGGTCTGTGGCACACTGGCGTTTAAACTTGAAAGGACTGTTATTTTCAGTGGGGGTAGACTTGGCCTCTGGAATCTGAAGATCAGATTTTTCCCATTGAAAAGTTTAAAGGGCAGTGTGCTATGGACCAGTGGGGGGTACAGTGGGGAATCTCTCACAGCCAAATCTCTGTTTGAAATGTGTCTTCCATCTTAATATTATTATCTGTTTTAAATTTTTAACTATTTTATTATATTACTGGAATGTTGTTACCTGCACAGAGCCCGCTTGCAGGAAGGGCAGGCTATAAATACAAAAATAAAATAAATAAATACACTTGCTCTCCCCTGCCTCCCTCCTCTTCCTCCTGCTTCTTGAGGAAGGGCATTAAACAGTTACCATTTTAATTTCCTTTTGTAAGTTCAAAAAGTACATGGTTATCATTTACAGTAAATTGGGAGTATTGTCCCAATATTTATTAAAATGGGAATTTCCCCCAACATGATTGACCAGAATCTAGCGATGTTTCCAGTATTTAATGAAAGCAATTATGCCCTTCCTAATATTCTGATAATTAAAATAATTTTTGAAGTGCACACCCCTAGATCATTCTTTATATCTCGTCTGCTCATTTAGATAATCTGTGCTCTTTTCTTTCTGACTTTCCAGCCGCAGTTTCTGTTTATCAGATTCCTTACGGGGGTGGGTTGGGGAGAGGATTATTTTCCAGCTTTTTGCTAGCAGTGAGAAAGGGGGGGGGAATGGAGGAGTGATACCGAACTAGATCAAACAACATACCCTCTGCACTTAGTTAATTGCACTACACTTAGTTCTTATAACTAACCTTTAAAGTCTTGGGTTTTGGATCTTTATGGCAGAGGAAGTTACAGACTTGGTGAAGACTTTATCAGTAGGGTCTTCCCTCCAGTGAGTAATTGGTATCATTGGGACCTAAAAGTCTTGGTAGGTGAGACAGAAATGGTTCATAGTAATAAGCGAAGAGATGTATTGGGTGTCTCTGAAGGGATCATTGAATGGTTGCTGGACTCTTAACCTCTAGCATAGCCTTCTTCGAGGTCAGAGGGGATTCCCCCTTCCCTTCTGCACTAGTAGAAAACTTGAGTCTAGTTGATGGTGTGGAGCTACACCTACAAGGCTGGTTGTGTGCATAAACTGGACTTTTGACTGCAGTGTGGGCTGTAAGGCTACTTCAGAGGCAACAAGGGTCTTTAAAGCCTTATTTGTGCTTGGACTTTCTTCATACTAGATAAGCTTTGTCTGCATGTAACCCTCAAGTGTTATTTGCTATGCAGTAGCTTGCAAAGCTGCTCTTAAATGCCTGAAATGAGGGGAGAGCTATACCTAGGCTAGCACAAAGTGCTATGCAGTAAGGCAGCTTAAAGTGGCTTGTGCATTTTTGGGGTGATTAGGATCTGATTCATGCATTTTTATATCCAGTTACAGAGCAGTGCCTGATTAATAATTTTAAGTATGCAGACACTGGCTTAGTACTTCTGTAGAGTTTGACAAAATATCTTAAGACTTGCTTCTGTAGGAGCAGGGGATATCTTAAACGGTGGGGTTGGGAAGGCGCATGGCTGTGAAGGTAATCTTAGAGTGCTTTGTCAATTAGGCCTGCTGTGATAAGATTTAAATGAGACAATAGTGAGAACGGCTGTTGCAACACAGGGCTTGTAAACATTCTTGGCAAAGGTCAGACTTGAGTAATCACCTTGGGATTTTAGTTTTTATATGCTCCTGAGATAATGGGTCAGTTCAGACATCCTTGGTGCTATTTCAGCTTGTCAGTGTTAGTTTGCGTGTTGACAGTTCATCTCCATCAGCAGCCAGACTAGCAAAGTGTGTGATGATTGTGCCTCATCGCTGTTCTTCCCCTGTGTGTGGTGGAACAGATGGTGGCCGTTTTGACCACCACATTGTATATAGCTCAAATTCAAGCATTGGTGGTAACCAGAGTCCAGATGTTTGTAAACTCAGTCTTGGGATTTAGGAATCAATTTAGTCAATTTTATGCACTTATATGCTAGTTTGTGGGGGATTTAGATGGGATAAGAAACCCCATTGAGTAATGGGCAAGCTCTTCTAGACACTGAAGAATTTCTGCTTAACTCGTGGTTGAGAGTTTGAACCTTTGGTTTGGAGCAGCATCTGGATTTGGTTGTTTAGGACGTATTCCATGTGTTGTAACAAAATATGCATATTTCTAGAGCATTTGCCAACCATCTATATTGCAGCATTGGCGTCTACATTTTTATTCCATCCTTTCTTTGAAGAGTTCAGGGTGAGGCTTTGCCCTCCCACATTTATTTCCATAACAACCCTATGATAGTTTTGTACCTTGAACTTGGCCTGACCCAAGCTTATCCAGTGAGCTTCACATCTGTGCAGGTCTTTAAACCCAGGTCTTAGTCCAGCACCCGAACACGAAAGTGGCTCTCTGTTTTTGGTAGTGAATCCTCTGACACTGAATGCCAGAACTGCTCTGGGGGTGAAGAACACTGAGTTGCTCAGGGAACTCCACAGTGTTCAATCTGATTTGTGTGGGAAGGGAGAGATATCAATTTGGACAGGAGCTCTGAAGAAATGATGAAAGATAGAGTGGACCAAGGAAAAAAAGTACCTGAAGGTTGGGCCAAGGGAAAAGTAGGGACTCAAGGAAGGCATGAATAGCAGAGTGCAGAGCTGAAAAATAGACTGGGGTTGAGCACTATGAAGAGGCAAAATGTGGGCAGGTGAGGGGGCAGTTAGGCCAAAGTACCAAAGAGGCATAATATTGCTGGACTTTGATGGGGAATTTAGCATTGTGACGTACGTACAGTAAAAGGGAGGACTAATTTTCTTGTTTAGTGGAATAAGCCAGCTAATTATGTTACTAGATTTCTAGTTCATTGGATTTACTACCACTGTAAAGTTGGACTAATAGGATACTTCAGTTTAGTTTGACTTAGGTGTTACTCAAATTTATTGGGGGGGATTGCTAAAACTTCAAAATAATGCTTTCAGAAAAGAACCCTTCCAAATGCTTTTTGACTACTACTTGTACTTTCTTTGAGCCCCAGCTGTCAATCAAGTATCCCGGTCTATAGTTCTCTTTGTGCCTTAAGTATATGTTACAGGCTACAACCTGTAAAAGGGAAAACTGGACACAAACCTACAATTTAGTTGTGCAGGGTACCTGTTGTGCCTACTTTCAACAATCTGCCCTTGTTTCCAAATAATACAAGGACTATATTTGCTTTCTCATAGCTGCCCTGCTCATAAACAGTACTGTTCTACTTTCTTTCCCCATCATATCCCCAGACCAGACTGAAAAAAATATTTATTGTTCAACATTTTGTTGCCAGCATCCACTTTCCTCTGCTCTAGGAGTTCAGCCCTGTATGGTTCCCTACTGCAACTTCGTAAATATTCTTTCATCAGCATAAATTACAGATACATAGGTACACAGACTCTATGTTTTGACAAAATGGACTGCAGGTTACATTAAAATGGCTAAGTGCCTTTGGATTTTTAAGTACAGCCAAGTACTATCTGTGGCCTTTTCCTGCATTGGTTATATAAACATTTCCAAAGAAATGTGTAAAGGAGTTGAGCTGTTATTGACACAAGTAATAGTAAAGATCTTTTAATGCAGCAACAGTAATTAAAAACACTAGTCACAGTCCAACTTTCCATTGAATAAACGTGAGTTATGCTTAATGGTAAGCTTAAGGGCTGTCACTTAGAGGAGGGCAGGGAGCTGTTCCTGTTGGCAGCAGAGGATTGGACTCACAATCATGGGTTTAGATTAAGGACAGGAAGGGTACTGGCTGGATATTAGGAAAAACATTTTTTACAGTAAGGGTTCAATGGTGGAATCAGCTGGCTGGGGGGGGGGTGAGCTCCCCTTTACTGGCAGTCTTTAAGCAGCATCTGGACACACTTGTCAGGAATGCTTTAGGCTAATCCTGCATTGATCAGGGGGTTGGACTAGATGACCTGTATGGCCCCTTCCAGCTCTGTGATTCGATGATTCTATGTATTTGAAAATCTTTCTGCTAGTCATAAATGCTGTCTCAGTCATTCTTTGCTTTTCTGACTAGACCAAATAAAAACCTTGGCAGTCGATCATACGCTGGTGTGAATATGATCCTACTTGAGTTTTGATTGGCTAGCACGCATGTTAAAAGTTCTGATAACTGTAGGGACAGTTCACTCCATGGCAGCTTATTTCCGTTTGTTTCAATAGCTATAAGGGTTTATATTTGAAGAAATTATAGTCTGATTTGTCCTGATTTCAGTTGAACAATTTAAAAAAACCCTCACATGCAGTATGTTCTTATGGAAGCTCTGAGGTTTATGGACCTGCCAATCTATTCCAGTTGGTGTTTTCTGATACTCATGACCCAGTAAACAAAAGCAATATAATACCTTTTATACCCGAACTATGGGAATGGATAAAGAAGTTACTTTTCATGGCAGAAATGGATAAAATGACAAGAAAATTAAATAACAAAGAAGATGAGGAATTTTTCGCAGATTGGAAGGACTAAAGACTATATTGAGAAACACTGGGATGTCAAGAATAATTTGTTTTGCTTTAATAATTATTAAGAATAGATTATAGATATGTCAGAATGAAATGGTTATAGAATAGGTTACCTACAAGGTTGAAAATTAAGAAAAAGGTAGTAAAAGAAAACGTGAACTTTTAAGTATGGTTAAAGAGAAGGGGAAAGAATAAGAGAACGAGACATGGTGGGGGTGGGAGCGCTGCGGGAAGCCTGAAGCAGGGGAGGGAGGGTGATTTGGATAAGGGATGTATTTAAAAAGGTGAAATGGCATAATATTAGACACGTTGTTATATCCTGATAATAAAAATTGTGTTTTAAAAAAACAAAGAAATCCAAAAGCAATATAATACCTTTTATTAAGACCATCCAGTGTGATGTAGTGGTTAAGTGTACGGACTCTAATCTGGGAGAACCAGGTTTGATTCCCTAGTTCTCCACATGAAGGGAAGGAGAATGTAAGCCACTCTGAGACTTCAAGTGAGGGGCGGGGTATAAATCCAATCTGTTCTTCGTCTTCCTCTTCTGATGGCATATGTCTGCCTTTGTTTACTCCAGTCTGTTTATCTTCTCCCCTCGCCTTTCCTTTTCATTTTTTAAGAAAAATGATGCTGGGTACAGCCCACTGTATTCCCTGGTGCAGCCCAACTGATGGTTCTTACATATCCATTCTCAAAGGCATTTTTTTTCCTTTACAGAAATATCTTTACAAACAGTATGAACAAAGACAGTTATCAATTAATAGACAACAAATAGAAAACTAAAAATACCCAGTGTTCAATATTCATAAAAGTTATCAGAGCTATAGAAAATATTTATTTGACATCTTTGATAATCAGTTTTGAACACAATATATCAAAAGTGATTTAGCCAGTTGCTCATATCTCATAACATAGACCTTTATTGGCATAACACAGTAACAATAGGGGAAATAATGGAACGAATTAATAGATCAAAACAAGTTACACCAGCAAGAGGTCATTTTTAAACTTCTCAGTAATAATAAACTCAGTTAGTAATATAGCAATCCCAATGACACAAAGAAAATTAAGACTTGTACACCCTTACCCTTAACTTCCAAACATAGGCTAAGAATTCGGCAACAGACAAGGTAGTTGCCGGGTACTTATCAGATAATAAAATTTTAAGATCATTATCAATAGAATTCCTTGTGGAAGGTAAGTGGGGGCTAATAAAATAGCTGCACATGTTAGAATAATGGGGACAGCGAAGCAGGATGTGAGCAACTGAATCCGGTTCACTATAGGGGCAGTTGCAGGTTCTATCCCTATAGGGGATACCCCTACATCTACCTGATACAACAGTCGAAGGGAAAAGATTAAATCTCGCTAGCATAAAAACCCGCAGATAAAGAGGAATTGTTAGGTTAGATATACAAAGCCATAGAGGCTTGAGGTGGGGAGAGGGCGAGGAAGCGTGGAGAACAAACTCCCGAGCTACCAGCATTGATTACTTGGGCTTCCATATCCCAGATCCTCCTCTGCACCACCTGCAGAATAGCTTTTTCACCACAATTATACAAAGAATCCAAATCAATTCCCATAGTTTTAATTTTGTGCCCTATGGCCTGTGACCATGAAGAGTTATAAGGGTCTGCAAGAAGTTATACAATAAGGCTATTGGGGGGAGAGCTAAAGTGCAGATGCAGCCAATATTTGATAGTTGTAATCCACGCCCGAGATTCAATAAGATGAAACCCCAGCTCAATACAGAGGGAAAAATAGGAGACGGAGTTTGGTAAGCCCAGAATCCTGCGTAAAAAGGTAGAGCTTATTAGTTCTACTCTTTTAAAATTTTGAATCCATATAGGTATCCCATACAATAACCGAGAGATAACAGTCGCCTGAAAAATCTGGAGAACTGCTGGAACAATTTGGTTGCCTTTTAGATGAAAGAATTAAAGCTGCAGTCTTATTCCTAGCTAAACTGAGGGAATGATCTCTGTGAGGGCACCAGCTTAGATTGTAGTGGAACAAAACTCCCAAGTATCTGAATGATTTGACCTGTTCTATTTCTTTTCTCTCTATTCTCCAGTGTTTGCACTTCCAGGTTTTAGAGAGAACCAATATTTTTGTTTTGTCGAAATTAATAGAAAGGGAATTCCGACTGCAATAAGTGTTAAATTCTAATAAAAGGCGCATAAGTCCAATCCTATGGCTCAGTTGCTAATAGATGGGAGAATCTATCTCCTAATTTGCAGAAAGAACAAGAAGCAGTTCCTATTTCATGAAACGCTCGTACAATAGTTGTGAGGTGAGAGCTGAGCTGCACTGGACTGCTTCTGGGAAGGGCAGCCATAGAAATATGGCTTGATGTGGCCAAGCAGGATATTGGAGTGGAGAAGGGAGGAGCTGAACCCAGTGGCAGAAACTTCCTCCTGGTTTTCAGCTGGAGGTAGGGTCTGGACCTCTAGGTCCCTCAGGCCTAGGCTGTGGAGGGGAGGGGGGTTGTGCTCACCAGGGTCATCCTCCTCCCATCGGAGTTCTCCCTGCTTGTCCTTTCTGGTCCTCTCTGTGCTGGCTCTTCCTTGGTTGGCAATGCAGGGGTTTAAATAAATCTTTTGCAGCCTTTACATCAGAGGTGTCAAACTCATTTGTTCTGAGGACAGGATCTGACATAAATGTTATAAAATGTAACGCGAGATGCCAGAGATACAAACTTTATAAAGATGATGATTTCAGATGCCAAATGGCAGTAGCAGGCATGACTGGATTAGGTGTGATATGCAGAGGGGAAATAGGTGTGGAGATATTAGCACTGGTAATGAGACAGGAAACTTAGGTCTCAGTTCCATTAGTCCAGGAGGATGCAAAGACTAAACGAACATAAGTTTGACATTAGAAACCACAACACTTAGTTGCTGACCTAAGAGTAGCAGTGCTTTTAACAAAGGAATTTCAAAGGGAGATTAGAAAGAGACTGCTGAATTGCATCCTCCTGGATTGGACTGAGACCTGGATTTCCTGTCTCATTACCAATGTGTGCTATTATCATTTGGCATCTGAAATCACTCTCCAAGATATAAGGACCAATTCAAGTGTTCTAATTCCTAATGAGGGTCTTTTTAAAGAAAATAAATCCAAATAGGAACAGAAAATCTAATCATTTAAAACAACAATTTTTTCCTCAATGTACATTGTGCGTGTCAGAAGAATCCATACAGTTACCCACCCTCCCTCCAAAGAAGGGAATAAAACATTGTTGGTCTTAAAGCTGGGACTCCAGATTTGTTTTCTTTCTCCCTCTTTCCTCCTCCTCCCTTCTCTCCCCCCCAAAAAGACGGAGCAGCTCTGGAGAAGAAAGCAGAAGTGATTTCTCTGTGTGCGAGTGTGAAGGGGGGCAGGCAGGCAGGCTTGTCTTTTTATCTTTCTGGCACAAAGCGGCCATGAGGCTTTATCTGTGTGTGTATGAGGGAGGGAGGCAGGAAGCAGAGAGCCACTGAGAGAGCCTGGAAAAAAGCAAGCTAGGCAACAGCAGCCCTGGGAAAGGAAACAGGAGAAGGAAGTTGTTTGGGGGCCATTTTGGAGCCCTGTACAGGCTAGATGCGGCCCATGGGCCACACTTTTGACACCCCTGCTTTATATGCTCCACCCCCTAATTGCTTGGTCCACAGCTGGAATTTTGTCTACTGACCAATCAGCCATGTCTCTGCCCCTTGGCTGTGTCACTGCCCCGAGGTAGTGGCTGTGTTCCCCAATTGCTGAGCCCTGTCTGCATGTTCCGGCTGACCAGCTGGGCCATGGGGACATGATTGTCACAGCCCTGCCTTCCAACCAAACCTCTGATGCCTAGCTGAGCCACAGGAAGGGTGTCTGTCAGCAGGCGGCATTTCTGCCACTCAGTCAGCCCATTGGGCTTGCAATGGTAAGTGGGGGCATAGGCCAGGGCAGATGCTCATATTGAAATACAGCTTGAAATGTAATCTTCATGTCTTCATAATTTGGTCTATAAAGTAGCTTCTAACTATAGAACACACGCCTGTGTTTTCCTACAGATAGTATCTTGATGATGTGCAACTATTGCAATATTTATGGTGTAGTTTGAAGGATGGACAGGGGAGTACTGATGTGTTTTTACTGCAATAACACATTGACGGACATCAGTTGTAAAGTCCACTGCTTCTCTCCTGTGCGCTTCTTCCTTTGGGCGTAGGGTTTTAAAAAGTTTAGCTATTGCAATGAATATTGGAGGCCTTTATGCTTGAATTTCTATTACCTTTGCTATGGTGTTCCTTTCTTAGGATGTTCTTGTTTACAAGACACTCTTTGCTCTTGAGTTTTGCATTGGGTTTCTTTTTTTCTGTACTTGTACTTAATGGTTACTCTTTCAGTGGCTATCAGCCACAGTGGAACAAATGCCACGGAATACCCATGGATTTAAGTGGTCACAGAAGATAGCACAGTGCTCTTTCTGGATATAAGGATAAGCACTGTGGCACTTAACAGCAGTCGGTTCAGTTTTTCTTTGTCAGCAGATCACAAAGCCCCTTGAAGAGCTCTTGAGACGTAGTAGTTAAAGTAATGCAGATGGAAGGTAGAATGAGAAACTGACATGTTGTAAAGCTGAGGATGGATTGGAAAAGATTTAGGAGTATGACTCTTCTTGAGCTGACTTCCTCCTTGGGAGATGTTATAAAGGGCATACATTTTACTATGCACCTTTTAATAGGCGAATGGAGGCCTTGCAATGCTAGCATATTAAAGAGAAAAACAAGTTTTCCAGAAGTTTTCTTGAATCTGAAAATGACATATGAAAACCTGTGGTAAGGTTCTCCTTTCATCCAAAAACTGCTGTTTGTTCTTTGTGGTCCATCATGCTTATGGTGGTTCATCATGCTTATGGAATCTCAAATCTTTCAGACAGCTGGAATTGATTTATATTTTCTGACCACTTGTTTGGAAGCGATAACTCAGTCCTTTGGGTGGGGGTTTAGAATAGAGATCCCCATTCAGAAATCCACATGCCATTATGAGCTGAGCAAAACCCTTTGATTAATTCTGTTTTATACTTTACTGCACCCTGTATTGTAGAGTGCTGTTGTAATGGCAACTTTTATAGGCAGCATGTGCAAACCCATCAAAGGCGAAGGTGGCTGGGCAGGGGGGATTCAGGAATGGGGTGCCAACTCTCAGCTCTTGATGGTGTACCTTTAACACCGATGCTGACTGCCAAGAGCCTGGGTGTGTGTCAAAATAGCAGATAAATGTCTAAAGGTGTCTTCTCTAATTGTGGGAAGCAAACTCAGAATCTCATTCTCTCCTGCCAGGCATGGAGATCACTTAACAGCACTTTTTGAGGTGGATGCAGTGTCATGTCACCTCAAAAAGTGCTGTTAAGTGATCTCCATGCCTGGCAGGAGAGAACGAGTTCCCACAATTAGAAAATACACCTTTAGACATTTATCTGCTGCTTTGACATATTTATTGCTTTACAACTGTTGATCTTATAACCTTAGCTTGTTATGTAGTTTTGTCTTGCATGATGATGATGTTTTGTTGCATGTTAATTTGTTGTTCAGCTCCTGTCTATAAGTTTGAACCTTACCTGCCATCCCAATGTATTTGAAAAAGTGTGCCTTGCACATGAAGGCTCATACCTTGAATAAATCTTTGTTGGTCTTAAAGGTGCCACTGGACTCAATTTGTTCTACTGCTTCAGACCAACACAGATGACCACCTGGATGTCTTACAGAAGTTAATGAAGGGTGTTCCATTTGTCCTGTACAGGACAGGTTTCCTGATTATGTCCACATGTCAGTGCTGGCTAAACTGGTGTCATCAGCATGTTGCTGCCTTCCTTCCCTGAAGTCACCAATGAAATATGCAAACAATTCCTCCTGAAATTCCTGGAGGATGCCTCTTACTTTCAGATTTGAAATGCTGTCATCCTTTTACTAGATCCCCTTCATAGTATCATTCTCCAGCTTAAATAGTTGTTTTCTATATAGTATTTAAACCACACAGGTTGTGATGTGGGCTCCTGTTCACTTAATGTTTGTGTGTCAGGAAATTGTTCAACAGCTCTGGCTTTTCCTGTCAATGTGCTGCAGTAGCAAAAAAAGAAAGAAAGCCATAGCAGCCATTGTTTCTCCACTATGCCTCTATTTGTCTCACTGCAGTTCTTTTGCATGCTGGAATTTGAATGTTGGTCTCCTATGTCTTGGCCTAAGTAGTCTTGGCCTAACTAGAATAGTGGCAGATCTCACCGTTCCAGCTGTATCTGCCTTATGTACTAGTTAAGTGCATGTTTCTGGACAAACCTGAAGTACTGAACTGGTACCAATTGGTTGCTAGCTACTGATGTTCCTCTTATGGCCACTGGTTCTGATTTTGTTTTGCTTTACTGTCTGTTCAGAGTTGCATGATGAAAGAAGAGAGAAACCGGATGATAAATATGACATCCATGGGATTACTAGGAGTTCAGGTGACTAATGTCTGTTATACAGATAGACAAACTGACAGCTGCTCCCAAGGTCCTGAGAGTATTGTTTGACTACTCCTTTTGCGTACTCTGCTGGAACCAGTTGATAGTCACCTTGGTATAAGTTAATGACACGCACCATATAAGATGACATTGCATTCAAGTCCTTCCCACATTAGCTGCAGAGGTGGCACAGGGAAACTTTTAATGTGATGATTAGGTGTCACATGGTTTGTCACACTAAGGGTGACATCCTATGCACAGTTGCTTCAGTCTAAGCCCATTGATTTCAGTGAGGTTAGAGTGGAGTAACTGAACATAGGATTGTACTGTAAATGTTACAAGGAAGGGAGGAGGAACTGCTGTTTTGGCAACAGCCCTCTGTCTACTGCAAGACTGAGTTTCAAGCAAACTGCTAATCAGGCAGTACCTGGACCATGTAAACAAGTTTCAACTTGTAGAAACCAAGGGTCAGACTAGAAGGTAAAAACAACATGTATAGCATCTGTGAATAGAAAATTATTTCCATTGTATGCGAGTAGAATTATAGAATTGATTTTTGAAAGTGGCTATTTATAGGCCTGAGTTAATGAGTTGTCTTTGAATAAAAATTATTTCCAGGTGACTAGGCAGAGCCCTTCAGGTGGACCTCCCCTCCCCCAAAAAGGCCATTAATGATTGCCGGACCTGCATGTGAACTAACAAAAATATTTGAGGGCTACTAACTGGGACTTCTTTGCAAGACTGTTCACTGAGATTGGCCAGGGGGGGCTACTTTCTGTCCTGCATATCAAGGTGCTCTGTTTGGTAGGAGTATTGTTTACTGTCTAAATGTAACCAAATAGGATTAGTGTCATTTTGCAGTAAGTTTTCATTGGCTGTTCTGAATTCCAGGTTAAAGAATGTGTCTGAAAGTCTGTTAACATGTTTTTTCAGCATTATTAGTGCTAAGTCATCAACTGTTTTTGCAGGAAGTTATACCACTCTTTCTGTATTTGAATTCGTCTTCCCAGCAGAAGTATCTCTGGAGAAATGCAAGCATGATCATCTTTACTGGCAGGTTCCCAGGAGCAATTAACTGCTCCCTTGTACAGCATGCTCCCAACTGGATAGACCTCTGGAGTATACAGATACTGTGAACATAGCAGACTGAAAATAACATCTCTGCTTGTAAATGCGGAGTGCAAGCTTTTCTTTTATGCAGTGGAACTGTAAATACTATAAAAGTCTTCTGAATTCATGGAAGAAGTAGATATGCTTTCTGCTCAAGAGCTGTTAATCTTCTGTTCATAGAGGAAGTCATTGGCTATACTTTCAGTGGAATTTCAAGAGCCTCAGACTTTGGTTCCAAAAGAGTTTTCAGCCCACAAGTTCGTTGTTCAGAAGGATTGGGTGTGTGAGAGAGAGATAAAAGGGCTGGGTCTTCCCTTAGCAGAACAAGCTGCTACATCCTGTAGTTCCTTTTAAAATATCTGTCCTTTCCAATTTGTTTTTCTATTCCAATTTATCTCAGAAATAAAGCACATTGTTACTAGTTATGTTAAAAACGTTTCACCAAAAGTTAATTGTGCCTTTGTATAAGAGCTTCCTCAATGTACAAAACTGTCAGAAACTTACTTAAAAACTTGTCTATACCTCTGTGCCTTTGTATAAGAGCTTCCTTAACACTTATCAAAACTGTTAGAAACTTACTTAAAAACTTGTCTATACCTTATTTCTAGAAAGTTTCCTGCCTCCAGCATATTAAATCTTGTTTTTGTTGTTGCTATATAGTGTGGAGACCTATAAAGGCAGCTACTAATGCCAACTAGTTCCACCCTCATCAGATGTCCCAATCACACAGATTTTTTTTGGGGGGGGGCAGGAACAACACAAGTACTTATGTGATATGAACTTTCTGTGCTTATGAAAGGGCTTCAGGGTAAGAAGACTTTTTGTATTTTTGCCCTTGGAGCATGGAAAAGCAGTTCACATCTCTCCAAAGCTCAGCTCACACTTACTGGATCATTTCTTGTTGCGCCCTGACCTAGCCATGGTAATCCATGCAACAGTCACCTCCAGGCTAGACTTCTGTAACCCACTTTATGCTGGCCTGCCCTGGAAGCTCCAGCTGATCCAAAATGCAGAGGTGCGAGTCCTGATGGCAACATCACAGATGGCACACACACAGCCTGTGCTGCACCAGCTGCATTGGCTTCCAGTGGAGTATCAAGTCAGGTTCAAGGTTTTGGTGTTGACCTTTGAGGCCCTGAGTGGTCAAGGACCAATGTATCTGCAGGACTGTCTCCTCTGGTATGCCCTCGGGAGAGTGTTATGCTCTTTGGAAAGCAATCTGCTGATGGTTTCCGTTCCCAAAGATATTCGGCTGTCCTTGGCGTAGGACCTGACCTGGTGGAACTCTACCAAACTCCATCAGGGCCCTGCGGGATCTTATGCAATTCTGCAGGGCCTGTAAGGCAGAGATATTCTGCCAGGCTTTCAGATGAGGACAGCAATGGTTTTCACTCTGGCTGGCACCCTCTCCTTACTTTCCAGATTCGCTTTGTTCCTCCTCTTCCCCTGCCCACGAGGCGGCTGGGCAGTCTGGAATGGAAGTTTGCCATCTGGATTCTTTTAAATCTGTCATACTAGTACTGTTTATGTATTTTATCTCTATGGTTTTATGTTTTTATCGTCGTACATCGCCCAGAGCACTCACATAGCTTTAATGTACCTTGTCATAGAAGTAGGAGTCCTGCAGAACATACCTTGAGAATGGCTTCATGAGATCCTAACAGCCCCTTGGGTGTATTTGTAAATTAATCCCTAGGTCCTTTATATTTTTTCCCGCGGCTCTTGGATGTTTAGAATTTAGTTTTTTGTGGTGATGTAGTTACATAAAATATTTTCAAAAGCATTAGTAAAATTAAAAGAATCCGCAAAGATGCAGTTAGGATAGGTTTTGGGGTAGCAATAATTAGGAAGTGGTAATTAAAACAGAGACTCGAAAGATGAAAAATGTGGTTTGGGCTGGCCCCTAGTTGCAAAGAAAAGTTATCAGGGCCTGTCCTAATGCATTCCAGTGACTTGATTGTAGCAAGATCCTGCAACATATTGCACAGCATTTCTGTCCATGGCTGCCTTGTTTCACAAAAGCTGTGGCCTGGCTGGTTAGAGTCCATTTCTGTTGGTTTTCTTTCCTGTTTAAATCAAAGGAACTCAAAGGCTGCATTCAGATTCCACAACATGACTGTCTTCATGATGGGTACAAACCTGGCTTAGAACTTCCCTATTATACACCCCTTACACCCCTCATATGCATAAATGTGACTGAAACTTTCCTCATTTTGAAAAACTTCAGTTGAACTCCAGTTTGCTGTGATATCCAAATGCAACTCTTGGTCAAACTGGAGTTTGTTTTTGCTCAAAAACAGAAGAAAAAGAAGAAGAGATTGGATTTATACCCCGCCCTTCACTTGAAGTCTCAGGGCGGCTTACAAACTCCTTTCCCTTCCCCTCCCCACAACAGAGGTAGGTGGGGCTGAGAGAGCTCTTTTAAGAACTGCTCTTTCAAGGACAGCTCTTGTCAGAACTATGGCTTGCCCAAGGTCATCTAGCAGCTGCAAGTGGAGGAGTGGGGAATCAAACCCGGTTCTTCCAGATTAGAGTCTGCGTACTTAGCCACTACACCAAACTACACTTAAGAACACTGGTGTGCAGATAAGATACCACAGTTTGTTTGATCAGGCATTTATATTTTGGATGGCATGGCAAATTGGAGTCTGAGGGTTAGAAAAATCTAGAAAGTTTTTGGTCATGTCCTGTGCACGAGGGGAGAGTATTTTGAGAGCTTGTAAGACAGAATCATGCTGTCCACAAATAGACTTGTCATATCTTGAATGCTGCTAAAATGCATGTCAACAGCTAACTGCTTGTGCCCTTAGAGCAAGATTATACTGTGATAGAAAGCATGTAGGCTAGATTTATGTTGGGAAGATTCACATCTTTCTTCAGCTATGAACAGACTATGGTTTTATTCAAGCGAATCTTTTCTCAGCTTCAGCAACCTATTTTTATCAAGTGGGATGCTGATTTACCTTGCAGGTTATATGGATTATTGTGAGTGAGTTTTGATTGCTTCACATATAAGTACTGAAGGCTTGCCAATTAAAAACAAACAAGCTAGCTGAAATAAACTGCCTAAGGTGTGTCTCCTGATAGGAACAAGTCATGTATTTTTGACTTTTGATCTGTATTCTGCTTCCTCAAAATAGTGATAAAAATACATACTCATCTTAAGTCTTGAGGTTGTTTGATTTGGCATCTTGTTTTTCTGTAGACTGTAAAGTCAAATTGAATTTATTTATTATTTTAGATTTATATCCCACCTTGCCTGTCAGAATTAGCGTTCTGGAATCTGTGCATCTCTTGCTGGTGTTTGCTGTAGTACAGTATATCTTGTGTCTCCTTAAAGTATTACTTTAGCACAGGTGTAGGCAGTCATTCTGGCCCAAGTTTCTCTCCCCCCCCCCCCCCCCCCATTGTCTATCTCTTTAGATGGTGATATGCTGGCAAACAAACGGGAGTGGTGGAAAATGAAGCTTGCACTTGGCCAGGCATTCTTAGAACAAGCCAAGCCCCAGCTGTGCTGCCAACCTCTTGGGCACTAGTGTGTTTGCAGGTCTGGGAGGTGATGATGAGTATAAGCCATGCCTGTTACCACCTCCCCCGACATTGTCCCAGTAGTGCTACCAGTGCCTTGATTGCTTGAGTGGAGATCTGGCACTGTGTGTCAAGCAAAATGGTTTAGGGCCTGCCTCCCCTATTGTAAGCTTTGATGGACTAGAGCCTACTTCTTCAGATGCATATCTGATGAGATATGGTCTGGTCCACAGATATCCTAGAATAAAAACATATTAGTCACTAAGATGCCAAACTAGTCCTGTTCTGGTGCAACAGACGACTATAACTATTCCCTCTTGAAATCCCTCTTCATTGATTCACGGCAGCCCTATGAGACACATAAGCACTATATTCATTCTGTAAGTGGTCTACAATGGCTTAAGTATAGCTTTCTATGACTTAAAAAGATTTGAAAGTCAGTGACCTAGAATGGGTTAACAAAAAATTGTGGAACACCCTCCCCTGGGATATTTGTCTGTCCCCTTCCATCACTGTCTTGCATCAGAGGCTAAAGACTTTTTTTGTTTCCGTTGGCAGTGTCCCCTTCCTGCCCTATGTTTTAATTACTGGGGGGAGGGTTGTACATGTTTTGTTTTAACTGATTTTATAACATTCTGCTTTGAACCGTTAGCTACCTTTGGTGGCTCTGTTTGGGGCAAAAGGCCCAATATAAAATTTGCAAATAAATAAAATATTGTAAGTAAGAGTAACTTCTGGATTCGTTTGGTAGGCTACAAAGTTTTGCGTTTCAGAAATGCTTGATGTCCATGAACCTAATTTGGCTTTATTATACCCTTGGAGCTAGCCTTGTAACAATGGTAACATTTGGCGCTATGTCTAGTGGTAAGATTCATGAGGAGAAAGAAGCAGAGGCACATGTTCGTTGCTTCATTTGTGGGAAATGAAGTGTCCTGCTGCAATGGTGTATTTGGAAATAAGCAATACTAGCACTGCTTGAGCTTACTTCATGAGCATGAAAACAGACAGCTGAGGTTGTTGGCTACTCCCTTTTGGTAAAGCCCTGGTAGTCAGGGTTAGCTCACCAACAGTCCAAGCACATAGCTTAACAATGTACAGGGTGCCATATGTTGGGGTCCCCAACTTTTTAAAGCCTGTGGCCACCTTTGGAGTTCTAACACAGAATAGTAGACGTAGCCACAAAATGGCTGCCACAAAATGTCTACTGTGGGTGAGGGAGCCAGCCACAAATGGCTGCCACAGCTTACCTTCAGACACACAGTGAAGAGCTTTGTGCTGTGTTGGCAGCTATTGCCAAGGCAGGATTAAAAAAAAATCTGCACAGGAAATCACATCTCCAGTGGCCAGTCAGAAGTCTTGCTGGGCATCAGGAAAGTGTTTGGGACCCCTGCTGTACATTGAGTCTTAGCATTGTGCGCATTATGTAATGAGAGCTAGGTCCTACACATGTAATTGCTTGTATATGTCATGGGCTCTACTCGTATCAGCAGAGCTTCAGTTCTTGCTACAGTTGTGTGTGTAAAGGGAGATGTGTTCAGTAGCCTGTGAACCAGCTCAGAGAGAACATGGATTATTTCATGATTCTAATTGTAATAGAGATTGATAGACTACTGGAATCAAGCGAGCTTGTATACAGCTGCAGTTGGGCACCAAATAAAGCTGAGTTTTGGGTGTTGGCAAGTACTTGAAAGACAAATCTAAAATGCAGATATAGCCTTAAACCACTTCCAGTTCATAACACGCACATTAATGCTGGAGACAGAACTGACGTTCCTGTGGTTTAATGACTTTCTTCAACCATTAAATAAATGTGGTTTTGTCAGGTAGAGCTGGGATTGGGAGTAAGATCTTTAATTTAAGGTAGTTAGATTGACCAGTGTAACAGAAGATAAAATCCTTGTTGCCCTCAGCTAAGGTGGAAAAGAGCCTGTAGTTAGATCTAAACTGCTAAAAAAGCAAATGCATGTAATATGCACAAGGAGAAAAATCCTAACCAGTAAGAGATTGAAAATGAATACTTTCATTAATGCGTGCCGTTCAACCAGGGAAAGAAGCTCAGTCTGACTGAGGAAGAATCTGGTTTCATACACTAGTGGGCAATCTTAACGGAAGTACTGGTCAGGTGTAGTTTGGAGCATGCTGTCAGGAGCTTTAAAATCCTGGCTGTGCTGAAATCCCTGAACCTTTTGGCAGGGGCTTGAGACAGAAATGTGAAGTGCCGTCTGAATCCTAATGAGAAATGTAAACAGAACTGTGTGAAATGCTTAACCTGGTGAAGGCCAGTAGCCTTAGTCCACAGTTCTGTTTTTCCTCAGTGAGTGTTTTTCCAACTCCCGGCCAGAGTCCACATTAATAATGCATGGGATTTTTTTTTTTGTGGTGCTCTTTCCCAGCATCCCCTTCAGCTGCTGAGTCAGAGAAGATTGTTATAGCAGCAGCCTCCAGAGCAGTGGAAAGCAATCAGATCCCCCTGCAGTGCTAACTGTTGTTGTCTATTAAGCACGTTTGCTGTGCAAGAAAGTCTTTACCAGGGTTTCAAGCCTTCAGAGCAAAAAAGGATTGTTTCACCAGCCAATGAGAGAGTGTACATGGTGCCGCAGATTGTTTCCCTTTTAAACCTTTACATCTAGTATCACTTTTAAAACTTTACATCTAGTATCACGGTGTCCATGCCATCACTTACACCAGCTTCTCCCCCCCCAAAAAAAGGCTGTTCATGGTAATTGAAATTAGACTTCACTTAGCTGTTGAAAGTGGCTAAATTGGAGCTTTCAGGAATGTTTTGCTGATGGCAGCAGCCATTATCTGTAACTGTAGAACATTTTTTCCTGTACCGTGGCAGTTTGGCTCTTTTTCTGCCCACTTTTATAGGATGGATGGTACTAACTTTTAGCATAAGAGGTATGGCTGAAGATATTCTAGGCTGAAAATGTTTTTGTGTGGCAAGAGTATTTGAACAGCATGCTAAGTGTATCATGATAACAGGCTTAAAACTGGTTCCTTAATACAAGCTTCAGAATGCAAATGTACAGGTAGTATGAAGACAGTTTTGATTCATACCTTTCCAAAAGTTTGTTATTTCTGGGAGGCAGGGGAACATGGCACGGTGCTGCTTGAAAGAATATCATGAGCCAGAGAATTAATGTATATTAATATTAAAGTTGCCAATAAAATCATTTGAATATTCCTTCTGTAAATATAGCAAGTGTCAAATGGTAGCTGATGAATATATTACTCTTATTATATAGTCCTTTTATTTCAAAAAATGTTGTCTCAAATTTCAAAAAACCTTTAAAATTTCTGGTTTTGGGTTTGGAAACAATGGTCTTTAAAACACTCCTGTGGTTTAAAGACACTGTTAAAAGATCTGTGGATTTGCATCTTTGTATTGGATCTGATTAATCTGGACTGTGTTGCGGTGCGTGGATTGGAATTGTCCATTGAGACTATG
>NW_015160952.1:0-15862 GCF_001447785.1 Gekko japonicus
CTTAAAAATTTATCTCGAATAAAACCTCAATTTATGTTTTTGCACAAGAAAGCTGTTCTAGAGCTATCAGATTCTTGGTTCCATGTGTGGTCAGTTAAACCTCCACGCGCTATGTTTTGCTTCAAGTATTAGAACGGGGAAACGGGAGCTTCGTATTTTTGGCTTCTGGATGAATTTGGGAGCCAGGTCTCGGGCACAAGAGAGGGGGTGCCAAAAGGGAGAAGGCGGATGAGCCTGAGGTGTTATATCTGTATGATAACGGGAGGAGGACTGAGGATTTGTCTGCTTCACGGGACACACAAAACCCTTCAGGGGATCTGATTCTTTAAATGTACTAGCTTTTCTTCCCAGTAGCTTTGTCAGGTCCCCCTTGGCCACTGGTGGAGGAGGGTTGCCAGATCCAGGTTGGGAAATTCATGGAGATTTGGGGGTAGGGCCTGGGGAGGACAGGGACCTCAGTGGAGTACAATGCCATAGAGCCCACCCTCCACAGCACCCATTTTCCCCTGGGGAAATGTTCTCTGAAGTCTGGAGATGAGCTGTAATTCCAGGAGATTCCCAGGCCCCACCTGGAGGCTGGCATCCCTACCTCCCAGCCACCTCTTCCCTCCAGCCACCTCTTCCCTGATCCTGTGGCCAGCAGAACACCGGCCAGAAAGCTTGGATGGTCACCGGGCCATTTGGGGTGGACTTTCTCCAAGATGGTTCACTGCTCCTCTCGGGGCCAGCCAGCATTCTTCTGGATCCAGATATCAGTTCTAAAGGAGTGAGTGAGGCATACTTTCTACTGAGCCGGAACTTTCCCTCAGGCAATGCCTGAGGCAGCTGAGACTCTTGTGGTGAGATATGAGGATATGAGGAGGTACCAGACCAAAGGGAGAAGGAGTCAGCCGGCCAGCCTGGCTCATGAGATATCCTACCTGTCCTGGCCCCATTAACATGGGTAGGTCTGAAGAGAGTAAAAGAAGCAATGCAGAGTTGGGAGTCCATTGTATGCCTTACTCAGCCAGGTATGGAGGCCCAGGGAGACATGAAGGAGAGATCTGGGCAGGAGGCCTAGAGGGGGCTTGAATACGGGTAGGGGCCAAACCATGCCCCCCCCTTCTAAAACACCAGCTAAGGGGGACCATCATAAGAAGCCATTTTAAGTGGGAGAGAAACGGGTCATTTCATAGAAAAAGAGGTGCAGGAGCTCATTAGCATAACTTATTTGCATGTGCCACACCCCCTGACATCACCGGAAGTGTGTCAGAAGGCAACTCCCACCGCTCAGGCTCCACTGGACTGTTTTGGATTGCTAGCTATTGGGGGGGGGATGTGCAGATCTGTCCTCGCAGAGGAGGGAGAGCTTGTACCTGAATAAAACTTGGTCTTAAAGGTGCCACTGGACTGTTTTGGACCGGGGGGCTGGGGTGGGGCTCTGCAGCTTACCTGGCTGCTTCTTGCTCTGACTGAGGGCTGCTGGGAGGAGGGGGTGGGGCTTGTTGCATGTGCCCACCCCCTGGACTCTTTACTGCCGGAGCTCCGCTCCTGTGCGCTCCTGCACGAAATGACCCCTGGAGAGAGACCATGTCAGGTCTTTTCATCACAGGCCATGTAGAGCTAAACACTCCTTAAATATCTTACAGGTTGGCTCCCAGCAGAGCAACATCATTTATTTAAGGAAGGCAGAAAAAAATCAGAGGAGGAAAAAAAATATCACAAGGAATGAGAAGATGTACCCAAAATTTAAATACTAAATTGCTGAAGGAAATGAGGCACCTGGATAGCAGGGAATTTTAAGAAGTATCAAGAATATTGTTTCATACATAAATTCCGCCTACACTTTCCTGTGGGTGACTGCCTGTGAAGTGATAGAGAGAGATAAAGGGAGTAAAAAACAAAAAACAAAAGGGGAAAAGAAGGAAAAACAGCCTCAACAGCTGTTCTGCTTGTCACCGAAAATGCCACAAAATCCCAATAGCCTCAAAATCAAGTCACTGAAGAATTAGTGGGCTTAGTGTTTTTATTCTCTCTGGATTGAAACCCCTTGACAGTTTATTTTTGGTAGCCATAGATCTGAGAATTCTTGTTGCGGTTTCTTAAGCGTACAGCAACCTTTGTTTTAAAAGACTCTGTGCCCCTGCTGGCTTTCTCCCTTCCTCCCAACCAACTGAAATGAAATACTCAAAGACTGTAACCCTCAACCAAGGAATCCTTTCCCTGCAGACCCAAAAGAACAAGTTGGGACAGAATTCCAGGGGGCTAGACACAGCCCCACAGGAATCTTCTCCCACCCCGGTCACAATTTCCAGAAGTTTAATCAGAAACACACAACTGATGCAAATATTTAGAATCATAGAATGACAAAAGTGGAAGGGGCCATACAGGCCATCTGATCCAATCCCTTGCTCAATGTCGGATCAGCCTAGAGCATCCCTGACAAGTATTTGTCCAGCCGCTGCTTAATGACTGACAGGGAAAGGGAGCTCACCACCACCCTAGGCAGCTGTTTCCACTCTTGCACAACTCTTACTGTAAAAGAGTTTTTCCTAATATCCAGCCAGTACCTTCCCGCCCTTAATTTAAACCCATTATTTCGAGTCCTCTCCTCTGCTGCCAACAGGAACAGCTCCCTGCCCTCCTCTAAGGGACAGCCCTTCAAAGATTTCAAGAGAGCCATCCTGTCCCCCCTCAACCTCCTCTTCTGCAGACTAAACATTCCCATGTCCCTCATCCAGGAATTATGGGATGTTAAGGCTTTTGTGTCTCCCCAAAGGTATCCTGCAGGGGAGAATTAGACCAGGGTGAAATTTCTGCCCCTACCTTCTGCGATCAGCTGGAAGCAAAGGATCTGACTGCTTGTCCAACCCACTGTCTGGAGAGGCTTCAACAAGGGGCTCTCCTGAGAAGACAGAAGGGATGAGCGCCCCCCTCAGGCCAGTGATGAGTTTGGAGATGGTGCTGTGAAGAGAAGCCTCACTCCCATTTGCTCAGCCTGATGGGGTTGACCAGGATGGGACTTCAGGAAGTAGGGACCAGGATGGGACTTCAGGAAGGCATCTCAATGTGGACTTCCGGTTTTGGCGATTCGCTGGCGGGCACACTCCATCGCGCTCCTGAAAAAAGTTGATGCTAAGACAAAAGCGATGGATCAGAGACTGGAGGTGGTGGGAAAAGAACGTACCTCCGATAATGAGCAGCTACTTTGACTACAAATGGAAAAATCATCATACGTCCTGAGATTTCAGGGTATTCCTGAGCAGAAAGGGGAGAACTTGAAGGAAATTTTAAGTGAAGTCCTGGCACCAGTGGCAGATCTTAGAGCGGAATCTTTACAAAGTGACATGGATATGATCTACCAAACATATCCTGACTACATTAAGCAAAAGAAACTGCCCGGTGAAGTTTTTGTTAAGTTCTCCAAGAAATCAACAAGGGATACAATCCTGAAAGCGACTAATGGGATAATTCTAAAAATCAAAGGCAAAGAAACGAAAGTTTTAAAAGACATTCCATTTGCGATAAGAAAGAAGAGGAGACAGTATAAAAACTTGACATCTTTTCTGCAGAATTCTACCCCCTACAGATGGATTACTCCAGAAGGACTTATCTTCAACTACAAAGAAAAGAAACAAAAGATTGACTCTGTTATAAAAGCAACAGCGTTTTTGGAACAGCACCAAGCAGTAGCAAAAGATGGAAAAGCATAAGACAACAGCATAACAGAAGAAAACATTGAGCATAGATCAGAAAGCAGTGAAAGCTCTACAGGCCGATCTTCAGAAGAGTCAGATAAAGGAGAGGCTGCTCCCAAATTATTGGAAGTCAGATTACCATATGATAAAAATAAGAGTACGGGAAAGAAATAGCTTAATATTGAAAGCCTGATTGTATTAAGAAGCTAAGATATACCTACTCTGGATATATATGCTTGTACTAGTATGATCTTGCAGTAATAAGTATTAATCTTTATTCCTTATAGAGTAAGTGGGAGGGTAACTCCAGGGTTTGAATACAATGTACAATTATCATATGATCCTTGCATAACTCTGTATTTTAGACTAGACATTTCCAGTCCCTTTACCCGTGTAGTTCGTAGTTGGTAGTATAAAAGCAATTAAAAGTTTTTTTAAAAGGAAGGCGTCTCAATCACATTTTCTTGTGTTTACAAAGATTGTTTATTTTTATTTATTTACTTCACATAGATCGCCTGTCTCTCCAACGGGGACCCAAGGTGGCTCACATCATTCTCCTCGCTTTCATTTTACCCTCACCATCAACTCTGTGAGGTAGGTTAGGCTGAGAGTTTGTGATTGCCCCAAGGTCACCCATCAAGCTTCCAATGGCAGAGCAGAGATTCGAACCAGGGTGTCCTAGTTACCAGTCTAACCACGACACCAGACTGGCTCAAGATTAGCAGATATCTGCCATGTGTGTAGGAGAGGCCAGTCTGTGTTTATAGTGAAACCACAACCATTGAACCAGACGAGACTCCACAGTTCTTAAAGCATGACCAGTGTTTGTCTACAGAAACTGGAAAAACAGACAGCACAGACTCTGGCTTCTGGACTCAGGTGTCTTAGGCCCTGTAACTTCAGCGGAGAGCCAGTTTGGTGTAGTGGTTAAGTGTGCGGACTCTAATCTGGGAGAACGGGGTTTGATTCCCCACTCCTCCACTTGCACCTGCTGATGTGACCTTGGGTCAGTCACAAGCTCTGGCACAGCTGTCCTTGAAAAAGAGCAGTTTGTGTCAGAGTTCTCTCAGCCCCACCCACCTCACAGGGTGTCTGTTGTGGGGAGGGGAAGGGAAAGGAGTTTGTAAGCCGCACTGAGACTCCAAGTGAAGGGCGGGGTATAAATCCAATCTCTTCTTCTTATTATTATTTTCTGGAGCAAACGTGAGTCGGACTGGGCTGTTATCTTCTATACCACTGAGGCAGCTTGCCTGAAGAGGGAGCTGCTGGCCCACCATTGCTGCAGGCCAGAGGGTGGCAGTGCAGGGATTACGCTAGCCCCACAGGTCTCAGGTGGCAGAAGGAGGAGGAGGAGATTGGATTTATACCCTGCCCTTCACTCAGAGTCTCAGAGCAAGAGTGGCTTGCAATCTCCTTCCCTTCCTCTCCCCACAATAGACACCCTGTCAGGTAGGTGGGGCTGAGGGAGCTCTGAGAGAGCTGTGACTAACCCAGGGTCACCCAGCCGGCTTCATGTGGAAAAGGGGGGGGGGGTCAAACATCAAACTGGCTCTCAGAAACCAACAGGGTCCCACTTGGTGCTTGAAGGGCAGGACAGAGCCACATGTTACCAGTTCTGACTTGGAGCTCTAGGTAGCTGGGCATGCAGAGGGCTCACAAATCCAAGACCCAGTAGGACTGAGATGGAGGAGGAATGGATGGTGTCCGAGTCCACAGGAGGGCCTCGAGGCTTGCACGTCGCCTAGGAGAGGCAGAGCCGGTGACACATCAAGTGAGTCCTCCTGAGCCAAAGAGTCCATCTCAAACAGACAGGACAGCTGCGAGGAGAAAAGAAGGTGGGAGAAGAAAGGCGTCTGAGAGGGAAGCAGGCAGACGGGGAGACAAGAGAATGGGTAGTAGAGTCTGGGTTGGGAAATTCCTGGAGATTTTGGGGGTAGAGTCCAGGAAAGGTGGAGTTTGGGGAGGGGGTGGACCTCAGCAGGGTACAAGGCCGTAGAGCCAACCTTCCAAAGCAGCCGTTTTCTCCAGGGGAACTGATCTCTGTAGCCTGGAGAGCGGTTGTAATTCCAGGAGATCTCCAGCCACCACATGGGAGTTGGCTCTGCGTGGGTATCTTTGGAGAAGGGAGGCCTGGGGTCATGGCGGCAGGCCCAGTCCCAAGCCCCCCTGCGTACTTTGCAACAAGACCCTCTATGTGATCTGTAGTCCCCATTTTGCAGGGTCCAGGTTCCGTGTCTGCAGCGTGTGTGCCCTCCAGGTGGGGCCAGGAGTCCTCACGGAATCACACCTGATCTCTAGACGACTGAGATCAGGTCCCCTGGAGAGAACGGGTACTTTGGAGGGCGGATTCTGTGGCATTATGGCCTTCTGAGGTCCCTCCTCTCTCCCAAAATTCTGCCCTCTTCAAGCTGCACCGCCAAATCTCCAGAAATTTCCCAAGCTGGCAGTCGGCAACCCCAGCAGTCAATTATATACTCAGTCTGGAGAGAGAATATCTGGCCACCTTAGTGCATGCCCTGATGACGTCTAGGTTAGACTGCTGCAACGCATGCCCTGAGCAATGTTCAGAAATCTCAACTGGTGCAGAATGCTGCCACCAGGATGCTGACCGGAGAGCATTGCAGGGGCCCTGTAACTTCAGTCTTCTTGGCCCTTCTACCTGGCTCCCAGTTTGTTTCGAGGCACAATTCAAGGGGGTCATTTTCATAGACTCAAAGAGCTGGAGGGGGCCATACAGATCATCTAGTCCAACCCCCCCTGCCCTTTAACCCTCAAAGCCTTATAAGCCAACGAACCTGAAGGACCGCGTATTCCCTTCTGAACCTGCCCCCCATCACAGTCATCTTTGGACACCCTGCTTCGGGCACCTCTGCCTTCTGCAATTAGGCGGGTGGTAACCTGGGGTAGTTCAGCAGTTCGAGACCCGAGTGTGCCGCATGACGGAGTGAGCTCCCGTCTCTAGTTCCAGCTCCTGCCAACCTAGCAGTTTGAAAGCAAGAAATTGCAAGTAGATAAATAGGGACCACTTCGGTGGGAAGGTCACAGCGTTCCGTGCGCCTTGGCGTTTAGTCATGCCGGCCACATGACCACGGAAACGCCTTTGGACAGCGCTGGCTCTTCGGCTTTGAAACGGAGATGAGCACCGCAACCCTAGAGTCGGATTTGACTGGCTTTCGAGCAAGGGAGACCTTTACCTTTAACCTGGGAGTGGGCCTTCTTGGTCGTGACACCGAAGCTCTGGAACTCTCCTGCACGCAGGGATATCTGTCCCTTCCTGTTGCCATCAAGAGTTTGCAGCACTTATACCCCATTGAAGTCCTGCCTTCTTTAGGCTCCACCCCCCAAATCTCCTGGTATTTCCCAACCCAGAGCTGGCAACCCTTCCTGACAATGACCCGCTGAGAAAATGAACCTTGGACAAGAGGGCTTCAACAGCTCTGGCCTTAGGAGCAACAGAGAACTCTGGAGTGAGGAACAATATGTATCCTTGCAGGGGAGGGTCAGATCACAGGGGCAGAGTAGCCAGGGACATGGCCAGGGGAGAGCCTGGCTGTATCTGGTGGCCCTGGATGGGCATGTGGAAACTGGCCCTGCTCCCTGGCTTCCAGCCTCTTACTTGAGATTTCCAACAGAAGCCTGCAGAAAGAAACCGAAATCCTAGAACTTCAGGTCCACTGTGATCTGCTGGCAACCTCAGCCAATTTAATTTCAGGCCACCTAAGTGGGAGCTGCAGCAATGTTTTTGAAAGAGCGGTGCCAGCATGTCGAATGAACCGTGTACTTGGTGCAAATTCTCTCACCCGTCTGCTCTTCGGACTGCTAGTGATGGATGCCATTTCCCCCAGGACTGCAAACGGACCCAGGCAGACATCGGCACAACCTCTTGTTTTGGGTCTCAGTGACAAGAGGTGCCATCCCTTCAGGTGACAGTGGATGATAAAACCGGGAGTGCGAAAGCTCAAGTCTCCTGTAGCTAGAATCAGGATGTTTTCCCCTCCCTCCCTCCTGCAGTTGTAATTCTAAGAGGGAAGCAGGCAGATGCCTCTGCCTTCTGCAATTAGGCAGGTGGTAACCTGGGAGTAACCTGGAGCTGCGGTGGCTCAAGTGGTTGCAACGGTGGGATGCTGGCCCTTTAAAACATGAGATTAAAGAGCTGTAAATGAGGCCTGGACCGAAAATTAGTAGAGCAGAAACCACCAAATGATGCGGAGCTAATTCTGTGAGCGCTGGATGTGCTGCCAGCTCCCTCTGCATCTCGGAGCCCTCCGACAGGATCCCTTGGCAGCCCGTGTTCTAAAAGTGTGTGTGTGGGGGGGGGGCATGTAAGCTCTTCCTTTGGTGGGCATCTGCGCTGCCTCTAGAGAACTGCAGCCCTGGGCTTCAGCCTGGGAATCGGCATGCCCCATAGCCTGCTTAGAGGTATGGAGGCAGCAGTTCATATGGCAGAGACAGGCAGGGTAGGCTGACCTGGTCCCCCCCCCCCTTGCAGGGGATGGGGGGTAGGGTCGCCAGATCTGGGTTGGGAAACTCCTGGAGATTTGGGGATGGAGCCTGGGGAGGACAGGGACCTCAGAGGGATGCAGTGCCATAGGATCCACCATCCAAAGCATCCATTTTCTCCAGGGGAACTGGTCTCTGTAGTCTGGAGATGAGCCGTGATTCTGGGGGATCCCCCGTTTCCACCTGGAGGTTGGCATCTCCGAGGGCAAGGGAAAATGTATTATTGCTGATTTTTATTTTTTTTAAAAAAATACTTTTATTGGCCCGTAAATTTCTTTTCTCTCTCCACCACCCTGGACCGATGTTTGCAGCCGACGCCTTCCAAGCACCGATTAAACCATCGGTCCGGATTACACCAGATCTCCCCCCCCCCCCCCCCGGTTTATGAACACAGCGGAGCTGATGGGGGGGGGAGGAGGAGGGCGGCTGGAGCTGGCCAATTTCTGCGCGCCGTTCCCCTCTTCTCCAGCGCTGGGCTGGGCTGGGCCTCCGCTTCTCCCGGCAAAGCGCTTCCCCCGCCCAGCCTCCCCCCCTTTCCCCCTCGCTGGCTCCCATCCTCATCATCCTCGTCATCCGGCATAGCAGCATCTGACGCAATTGTTCGAGCTCCAAGAGGCAATTAGGGCAGGACCTAATGAACGCGCCCCCCCAGGCCGCATCATCACCACCATCACCGCTGGGCAAACGGCAGGCCCTTCTTCCCAGCCCGCTCTGGAGCCCGCCGATCGGCACAGGCAGCGAGCGGGGGTGGGTTGGACTTGGGTTGGGGGGCAGCCGGAGCACGTGGGCCGCGCGACCCTCCCCCGACTAGGACTTGCGGGCGAGGGGCGAGCGGCCTGGGTCGGCGCCTCCAGCGTGTGCGTCTGCCTGCTGCTACCTGCAGGGGCCGGATCCTGGCACAGGGGTAGCGGGCGAACAAGGAGGGCTGCAGCTGCCAGGTGGGGCCTGAAGCAGGGTTGCCAAACTCCAGGTGGCACCTGGAGATCTCCCGCCGTCACAGCCGATCTCCAAAACAATCGAGATCAGTTCCCCTGGAGAAAAAAGGGCTACTTCGGAGGGTGGACTCTGTGTCATTATGCTCCGGAAGCCCCTCCCTCCTTAGTCTCCAACCCCTCCAATATTCACATATTTCCCAACCTAGCGCGAAAGCAAGAAATGGCAAGTATTAATCTAGACAAAATGTAAAATCCAACTGAGTAACAAAAGACTGCAGACTATGGAAGGTCGATATTTCAGCAGTTGGAGACCCAGGTGCCGCATGACGGAGTGAGCTCCCGTCTCTAGTTCCAGCTCCTGCCAACCTAGCAGTTCAAAAGCAAGAAATTGCAAGTAGATAAATAGATGGCAGAGGTCGGTTCCCCTGGAGAAAATGGCTGCTTTAGAAGTTGGGTCCCACTCCACTGAGGTCCCTCCCCAGGCTCGCAGCCCCCCCAAAGTCTCCAGGAATTTCCCAACCAAGAGCTGGCAACCCTACAAATGTGGCTACCCTTACTCCAGCCTCCAGGTAGGGAGAAGTTCCAGGGGCCGGCTGGATTCTTACTTACCTGGGCTGGTTCCCTTGGAAGGAGGGATCGATGGAGACTTCAGACATGCTTTCTAGCATTTGCTTTGTTTACCAATGCAGAGGACAGGTGGAGGCAGAGAGGCTTCTGCATCAGGCAGCAGGGGCACTGGTCCACGTCGAGATCCAACACCCCCAGAGGCTTCTCCCAACTTGCAGCACTGTCTGCTGGCTTCACTCCGGTGCCTCTCTCTCTTTTCCCAGCCTTACCCATGGCACCGTCTTTTCACATAGCCTGGCCCAGTCCTGCTTTCTCCTTCCCAGCTGGTGTGTGTGTGTGGGGGGGATCTCTTCCAGTTCTGATGGAGGCTGGGCTGGAGTTATGGGGTGGGTTTTTTTGTCTCTGCAACCCTTTTGTCTTGTTCGTTGTTGCTGTTACAGTCGCACAGTCGAGTCTGACTCTTCGCGACCCCCTGGACCACATCACGCCAGGGCCTCCTGTCTTCCGTCGTGCTCCAGAGTTTGCTTAATGTCATGTTCATTGCATTGATAACACTGTCTAGCCCATCTCATCCTTTTTTGTCTTGTAAGATAACGTAAATCACAGCGATCAGGGGCCAAGCAGATAGGACGGAAGTGCCCACAGTTTCTGAGCAGCCCCTCGTGCTCATTACAAGTAGACATGCTTGCTGGCTTCTTTGCACAAACTGTGGGAGATCTTGGAAGGACAAGTACAGACTGGTGCACAGTTGAAAAAATTTACAACATGGCAGTAGGGGAAAGGAGAGGCAGGGCCGTAGCCAGGAAATTTTGGGTGGTGGGGCGTTGGGAAATCTGGGGGGATGGGGGGGAGGGAGAGATCCTGTCTGCAGCCAAAGTCAACTGCAGAAGCAGGAAGATGACTTCCCCCCCATGCACAGGCTCAATGGGTATTTTTCCTGCTTCCGCAACTGACTTCGGAAGACCCAGTGAGCCCGCACCTCTCCAACAGTTGGAGAGGCGCGGCAGCTCATGCAGGCTCCAGAGGGGAGAGGGGGAGCTGGGAGGGATGGGAAGTGATGGGGCGGGGCTAATTTGGTGGGGGCGTCGCCCTGAAATGCCCCACCGTGGCTGCGGGCCTGGGCAGAGGCAGTCCGTGTAGCACGCCTGCAGGGAAGATGGCACTCAGTCCTGCCCAGGTACTCCGAGGATTAGAGGCCACGGAAGGGCAAGGCGATACTTACAGACTTATTCCAGAGCCCCTCAACTTCACCTTCCTCTAATCCGTTTCCCACTGCCAGCAAAGTGAACTGAGATTCACCCAAACAGCCAAATGAGACATTATGGTAGCCATAGGATGGATCTATGGCCACCAATGCCATTTTAGAGAAGAATTTGGCCATTTAAAAAGTGCCTCGCCTTTTCAAAAGCCAAAACACCCCCCTCCCCCAATGTTGGAAAGGAACAGGCATCTTCTAAGTAGCGTTAGTCCTGTTATCCCCAGCTTTTGAATTCACATATTTATAGAGAGCCAGTTATAGAGAGCCAGCAGACTCTAATCTGGTAGATCTGGGTTTGATTCCCCACTCTTCCACATGCAGCTGCTGTGTGACCTTGGGTCAGTCACAAGTTCTCTCAGAGCTGTTTTTTTCAAGAGCAGTTCTCGAAAGAGCTCTCTCAGCCCCACCTACCTCACAGGAAGTGTTCCCTCTAAGCTGAGTTAGTGTGAGCTAGCTCACAGTTTTTTTAGCCTCCGGCTCACACATTTTTGTCTCAGCTCAGGAAGGATGGCTCCAGAGTAAACTTAATATATGCAGTAGCCAAATCGCTCACTCACAACTTTAATCCCAGGAGCCCACAAAGTAGAATTTTTGCTCACAAGACTCCACATCTTACGTCTTTTCACATAGCCTGGCCCAGTCCTGCTTTCTCCTTCCCAGCTGGTGGGGGAGGGGGGGAGATCTCTTCCAGTTCTGATGGCGGCTGGGCTGGAGTTATGGGGGGTAGTTTGTCTCCGCAGCCATTTTGTCTTGTTCGTTGTTGCTGTTGTTGTTCAGTCGCACAGTCGAGTCTGACTCTTCGCGACCCCCTGGACCACATCACGCCAGGGCCTCCTGTCTTCCGTCGTGCTCCGGAGCTTGCTTAATTTCATGTCCGTTGCACTGATAACACTGTGTAGCCCATCTCATCCCTTTTTGTCTTGTAAGATAACATAAAATCACAGCGATCAGGGGCCAAGCAGATCGGACAGAAGTGTCCACAGTTTCTGAGCAGCCCCTCGTGCTCAGTACAAGTAGACATGCTTGCTGGCTTCTTTGCACAAACTGTGGGAGATCTTGGAAGGACAAGTACAGACTGGTGCACAGTTGAAAAAATTTACAACATGGCAGTAGGGGAAAGGAGAGGCAGGGCCGTAGCCAGGAAATTTTGGGTGGTGGGGCGTTGGGAAATCTGGGGGGATGGGGGGGAGGGAGAGATCCTGTCTTCGCGCAGCCATAACCAGAAGTCCCCCCACGCCTCTCTTACTGTCAGAGCGGCGCAGGCTCATTGGGTATTTTTCCTGCTTCCGCAGCCGACTTCGGAAGACCCAGTGAGCCCGCACCTCTCCAACAGTTGGAGAGGCGCGGCAGCTCATGCAGGCTCCAGAGGGGAGAGGGGGAGCTGGGAGGGATGGGAAGTGATGGGGCGAGGCTAATTTGGTGGGGGCGTCGCCCTGAAATGCCCCACCGTGGCTGCGGGCCTGGGGAGAGGCAGTCCGTGTACCACGCCTGCAGGGAAGATGGCACTCAGTCCTGCCCAGGTACTCCGAGGATTAGAGGCCACGGAAGGGCAAGGCGATACTTACAGACTTATTCCAGAGCCCCTCAACTTCACCTTCCTCTAATCCGTTTCCCACTGCCAGCAAAGTGAACTGAGATTCACCCAAACAGCCAAATGAGACATTATGGTAGCCATAGGATGGATCTATGGCCACCAATGCCATTTTAGAGAAGAATTTGGCCATTTAAAAAGTGCCTCGCCTTTTCAAAAGCCAAAACACCCCCCTCCCCCAATGTTGGAAAGGAACAGGCATCTTCTAAGTAGCGTTAGTCCTGTTATCCCCAGCTTTTGAATTCACATATTTATAGAGAGCCAGTTATAGAGAGCCAGCAGACTCTAATCTGGTAGATCTGGGTTTGATTCCCCACTCTTCCACATGCAGCTGCTGTGTGACCTTGGGTCAGTCACAAGTTCTCTCAGAGCTGTTTTTTTCAAGAGCAGTTCTCGAAAGAGCTCTCTCAGCCCCACCTACCTCACAGGAAGTGTTCCCTCTAAGCTGAGTTAGTGTGAGCTAGCTCACAGTTTTTTTAGCCTCCGGCTCACACATTTTTGTCTCAGCTCAGGAAGGATGGCTCCAGAGTAAACTTAATATATGCAGTAGCCAAATCGCTCACTCACAACTTTAATCCCAGGAGCCCACAAAGTAGAATTTTTGCTCACAAGACTCCACCGCTTAGAGGGAGCATTGCTCACAGGGTGTCTGTTCTGGGGAGGGGAAGGGAAGGAGATTGTAAGCTGTTCTGAGACTACTTCAGGTAGTGAAGGGCAGGGTATAAATCCAATCTTCTTCTTGACTAGATTAGCTTCAAATAAACGATTCTGTGCACACACATTTTGCACTGAGAATGCAAAACTGTTGTGATCTCTCTGCGGGGGCATTACTTATCCAGTCTTCCGAGCGCAGAGATGTTGCTGGCGCAAGTCTTGCTGGAAATGAGATAGCACGAGAGGCTTGTGGTGTCTTCATAATATTCGTAAATGTAAGGTGGATAACGATCGCTTTCTAGCCTACCCTTGCAACAAGGGATTCGGCACCCAGCAAGGATTTAGAGTCCCTCTTAGGCTGACTCCAAAACTCTAATTGCCACCGCTGCAGACAGAGGATCCCCCAGACAGCCATCTGTGCAGCTCCAGTTCCAGCTAACTCTGCCTAGAAACTCTGCCTCCCTTTTCTTCTTTTGCCTCTCCATTCAGGTGATGATACGGGTAGTCCTTTTTGGATGCGTGCGCATTCGCTCACACAGACACCCTGTACAGAACATGAGCTGTGCGAAGTCTTGGAACTATATATTTGCCCAGAATTTATCCCACCCAGTATGCAGTGCATATCATTAATAAAATGGCTGTTTATTTATTCATTAATAAGGTGGCCCTTTATTTATTTATTCAGCCCCCCGGAGAGCTTCTATCAAGCCTGCAGTGGAACTGGCTGTCTTCTGCTTCTTCTTCCAGTTCTTCTGCTGCTGCGTCATCGTAGGTTTGCAGCTTACAGATACACACCTGAACAGCATACTCAAGATTGCAACAGCACAGATATTTTTATGCAATAATTCAGAGCAAGAGGTGTCAGTTATCAGACGCTATTAAATAAACAAAATATTGCAAGAGCGCTAATGTTTTAAGCATGTTTTTATTTTAAGTTTAAAAAACCCTTTGTGTTTGTGTCCTTTATAAAGTTTATATCTCCGCTACCTGGCATTACATATTATGACACACATGGCCCGGCCCAACGTCTCATTTATGTCAGATCTGGCCCTCATAACAAATGAGTTCGACACCCCTGATTTATTGCAATGTTGTGTCCATCTCTTTCTTCCTCATGGGGTGGCAAAGCCAAATGCCAAACACAGTGGTTCCATGTGAAAATGCCTGTCAGGGGATGATCTTTGGCTAGTATGTTGGCCTCATTAAATAGGGTCCCCCCCCATTCCCAGAATTTGCATCAGAACTGCAGATGGATCCTCTGGTGCCATTGTGACAGTAGGCTCTTAGTGCCACCGTTCCAGGAATCCTGTTCATAATGAAATTATTTGCATGATCAGCAGGGAATCTAGCACTGAGATGTGAACTGAGACAAGTATCATCTGGCCAAATTTCAGGGAAGGAAATTAGGATGGCTGTGGTTTAGCCTTGGGAAAAATTAGCTTTGAGAGGCAATATTTCTGTTTTTGCAACTAATTCCCCTCACAGGCCTACAGTTTCTTTTTTGCCCATTTAGACTGAGATTCCTATATTTCACCTGAAACATGGCTCGGTGAATATGGTGCTGAATCCCATGTTTTTGAGGTCAAGGGCATCGCTGCACAATCATGACTGTCAAATATATTGTAGCAGACATAGACGTGAGGCTTTACGCTGCATTTCTCTTTGTCATATATAACTGTAGAATGCAGACACTGGACTGAACAAGTTCATTAGGCAACATTTGCATCCGACATTAGCCTGTGGAAATACATCCCCACCTTTCACCCTTGGATGGACTTTCTTGATGGATGCTGTAAGTCGGGCTCTTTTTGTAGCAAGAACTCCTTTGCATATTAGGCGACACATCCCTAATGTAGCCAATCCTCCCAAGAGCTTACAGAGCTCTTCTTACAGGGGCTACTGTAAACTCTTGGAGGATTGGCTACATTAGGGGTGTGTCGCCTAATATGCAAAGGAGTTCCTGCTACCAAAAGAGCCCTGTATATGGGAACCTTCAGAGAACTCAGCTATCTACTTTGGACTCAATTTCACAGGTGTCAAATATATTCGATTTGTCATCCAGCCAGACAGTATGCCATGCATACTTGTTGCTATAGAAATGTTTGGTCAGAAGAAGCAGTCTGGACCTGGAGAAGCCAAGCACTGTGATGGGTAGAGGAGGAAGCAGTGCGACTATGGCCTCGTCCAGAGGTTCATATGCAAAGCCTCAAGCTTCCGTGTTCTTTCTTGTGCGGGCTTGTGTTTTGTTTGCTCATTTCCCACATTTCAACAGAACGCTTTCCGAACAAATTCGAGGAAGCCCTGTAACAGTGAACTTTGGTGGCCCCGTTTTCTGTCCCAAACCTTAAAGATTATCTGGGACTTTCTCATTTCTGCAAAGGTCCCTTCGACATGAGGCATGAAAGAACGTGTAATTTGACATCCTGGGAAGCAGAGAAAGCCAAACACATCTTCTCATTTGGGAGGCTCAAACACCTGCCGCCTTGCTTCACATCATGTGTGCCAGATGTGTGCCACATCATGGGTGCGTTACAACGGATTCTGTGCCGGTTGCAATCGATGTACCTACCGGCGTTCAGACGGGGAACATCTGTCTTCCCTCTCTATCCGTTGTAAAGAGCTTTAAACCGTTGTACTCTGCCACTAGGTCGGAAGTGGTGGTAAACAGAGTGCAACGGTT
>NW_015160952.1:15955-21716 GCF_001447785.1 Gekko japonicus
TTACGCTAAGCGATGTGCGCTCATGCGAACCTTCGCCCTGAGCGTTTGTTTATTAAAAAAAAAAGTCCTTACTTTATCGTCCCGGAGGAGTCCGGGACTACAGGGAGGCAAGGTTGGGGTTTAAACTTTAAAGGTAAGTGCTTACCTTTAAAGTTTAAATGTAAGGGGGGGGGTTTTGAGCATGCGCAAAAATCGCCATTCTCCGAATGGCTGCCTGTGCGCATGCTCAAACTGTCCTTTAAAAAAAAAAACACACACGCAGACGCCCGCAGCGTGTGAGCGGGCGTCCACCGGAGGGCTTTGCAAAATGGAGGTGAGTGTGATCGCGTTTATGCCGGCAGAAAGCCCCCGTCTGAACGCACCCCCTGTGTGCCAGTTGTGAAGAGAGAGAGAAATTTTCTTCCTAATTTAAAAAAAGTTAACCAGGGAGCAGGGCAGAGGACAGAGATGAATTCTGGATTATTAGTTCAACGGTTTGTTAACCCATTGACAGATGTCTGGCAGCAAGCCCATAGCCAGGATTTTGTGGCTTTTTGGGGGATTTTTTTTTTGGGGGGGGGGTACCTGTGGAGGACAGAGACCAGTGGAATATGATGCCATAGAGTCCACCCTCCAAAGCATACCTTTTTCCAGGGCAACTGATCTCTGCAGTCTGGAGATGAGCTGCTGGGCATGTGCATGATTAAGCCTGGCCCATATAAGGAGACAAAAGGCAGATCAGGAAGGAGGCCCCAGATCTTCCCCAGGCTGTGGGAGACAGACTTGGGAAGAGGAAGAGGCAGTTAACTCCCTCCCTATCTACATCTAAGGTCTTTGAAAGCCCTAGGGTCTCAGCTGGAACCATAGAGGTGGACAGGGAGGACCAAGACATTGCAGGTCTCCTGGATTCCCTAGCAAACTTAAAATGATTGGAAAAAAGCATTTACAGGAGAAATTCTTGTGGGACTGTTTCTTTAATAAGAAAGGGGGTGCAGCCCCCAAAAGCTATGGGCCTGTTTCCTTTGCAGCCTTGTATTGCAGCACAGTCAGCTTTTCATGCACGTGCATTCTCATGCATCCCAGTTCCGTTCTCCTCTGCACCATCCTTGCTGCTGGACTGCTCTGCTCAGCAGGCCATGGTTTAAACAGACCATTAGATCAGCCACAAATCATAGCTCTTTTTAATGAAATCCTACCCTGTGGTGTTTGCCTGAGTAGACTCTAGCGACAGTAACGGCTGCTGATTGGTTTAAATCATCAGTGTCTTTGAGAAGGCACAGTTTTGCAAAAACCCAGTGCAAACCTGTTAACAGGGGTTAGCACCCATTCAGCACCAGCCACACAGACAGGCTCATTGTCTCACGCCTAATCCTAAACTAATGCAATCTTAGGATGTATTAACAGAAGCTTTTTGTCCAGATCACGGGAGGTGGTAGTTCCGCTCTATTCTGCTATAGTCAGGCCTCACCTGGAGTACTGTGTCCAGTTTGGGGCACCACATTTTAGGAAGGATGTTGACAAGCTCGAGCGTGTGCAGAAGAGGGCAACCAGGATGGTGAGGGGGTTTGAATCCAAGTCTTACGAGGAAAGGCTGAAAGAGTTGGGTATGTTTAGCCTGGGAAAGAGAAGGCTTAGAGGGGACATGATTGCAGTCTTCAAATATCTGAAGGGCTGTCATGCAGAAGATGGAGCAGATCTATCCTCTCTTGCTCCGGATTGCAAGACTAGATCTAATGGGTGGAAATTACAAGGGAGTCGTTACCGGCTAAATATCAGGATTAGCTTCCTAACTGTAAGGGTGGTTGAGCAGTGGAACAATCTGCCTCGGGAGGTGGCGGATGCTCCTTTGCTGGACGTTTTCAAGCGGAGGTTGGACGACCATCTTTCGGGTATGTTGTAGGGCTATCTTTCGGCTGTGCTCCTGCAGAGTGCAGGGGGTTGGACTAGATGACCTGCGAGGTCCCTTCCGACTCTAACATTCTATGATTCTATGAATCAGCACCTTTGAACACACTACATTGGACTGTTGAACACATTCATGGTGAAACGCCCAGCAACTCTACTTCTCACCAAATTTAGTGATGATTTACTGTATGTGGAATTAGTCTGTAACAATACTGTGCCTGAAAGGCCTCGGCCATGTTGATATCTGTAGCTGTGTCGAAAGTATGATTTTGAGCCTCACGTTCAAGACTATAATGTACACGTAAGAAAAACTGAGTCCACCTCAACGGGGAGATGTGGGGCAGATGCAAGTCGGCAGCACTCCCGGCAGCTCACAAAAAGGCAGTGTGAGCTACGAAGTTCACTAGGTCAGCAGTTCCCAATTCTTACCAGAACGGTGACCCACAAGTCCAAATTTACTTGGTATGGGGACCCATTCAAGGCTGGCCCAAGGGTTTTGGGCACCCTAGGCAACCTATGACCTTGGCTTCCATCTGGTTCAACATTCCGTTTTCTACAATGGTCAACCAGATGTTTTTGAGGAACCAATAAAACAGGGAGTGTCAAACATAAGGCCCGGGGCCCGGATCCGGCCTGTCCAGGGCTCTTATGCAGCCCACGAGCAACTGATGCAAGGGGGGGAGTGCTGGGCGGGGGAGTGGGTGGAGCCACTCCATTGTGCCTTCAGCATGGCAGAACAACCTCGTCTGCCGCAGTCAAGCAGCGTGGGAGCATCTGCCCAGTGCTGCGCTGCTGCCTCTCCAGGCCGCCTAGCTGGGTTTTCCTCTGCACCCCCCTCCCAGCCCATGGGGCCTTGCAGTGAGGATACAACAACTGGGAGCTTACCAGCTGCTGTCCTTTATACAGTTTCTATCTCTGGTACCTGGCATGACGTTTTATGGCACACGTGGCAAAGTGGCAATTATGTCAGATCCAGCCCTCGTGACAAATGGGTTTGACACCTCTGCAATAAGCAGAAAAGGCACAGCTGTCCCCACTATGAATTCCAAGCAAGTGGCATTCTACCATGCACAGCCTTTGCGTATGGAGCAATGCTCCCTCTAAGCTGTGGAGCCTTGTGAGCAGAAATTCTACTTTGTGAGCTACCGGCATTAAAGTTGCGAGCGAGCGATTTGGCTACTGCATGAATTAGTTTTCTCTGGAGCCCTCCTTCGTGAGCGGAGACAAAAAATGTGTGAGCCGGAGGCTAAAAAACTGTGAACTAGCACACACTAACTCAGCTTAGAGGGAACACTGATATGGAGGTTACGTGTCAGCCTCCGACCACCCTCTCCTTCTCCATTACTCCGTCGAATCCCCACCACTACAATTCTAACTCACTCTAGAAAGCACCAGGAAACGTTTTACTTGATCAACATGTATATGCAGTGAAGAAAGGAAATTACCAACTAATGTATGACGTGGGAGATTCTGTTTCCACGGCCCGATCTTGATTTCCAAAATACAAAAGGGAGCAACGGAAAGGGCAGAGAAGGGCTGGAAGGGAGCACACTTTCAGAGGCTTTGCAACCACTGCTCCCTCTAAGCTGTGGAGTCCTGTGGGTAAAAATTCTACTTTGTGAGCTGTGATTGAGCGATAACGTTGCGAGCGAGCGATTTGGCTATTGCGTAGATTAATTTGCTCTGGAGCCCTCCTTCCTGAGCTAAGACAAAAATGTGTGAGCTGGAAGCTAGAAGACTGTGAGCTAGCTTACACTCAGTTGAGTGGGAACACTGTTTGCAACCCACTTTTGGTTCCTGACCTACGGGCTGGGAAACACTGCATTAGGTGATGCTGGGCCACTTTCTGCCAGCCAAGCCTACCTCACAGGGTTGTTGTGAGAATGAAACTGGAGAAGAAGACAATGGGTGCAGTCACACACACTAAATCACTTTCAATCCACTTTCAGTGCACTTTCCAACTGGATTTTACTGTGTGAACTGGTGAAATCCAGTTGGAACGTGCACTTAAAGTGGATTATGTAGTGTGCCTGACCGCAGGCAGTGACACACAAACTACCTTTTACTCTTTGGAGGAACTCTGGGATTAAATTGGAATTAAAATAATCCCAGTGTAAATTGCCTCAGTCACTCAGGAGTACCTGAGAGTCTTCTTGGTAGTGTGCGAGACCGCAGGCAGTGACACAGAAACTGCCTTATACTCTTTGGAGGAATTCTGGGATTAAATTGGAATTAATCCCAGTGTAAATTGCCTCGGTCACTCAGGAGTACCTGAGAGTCTTCTTGAGTAAACAGAGTACAACTTTACTGGGAACAAGCCCAGCAAATAAGGCAAGGCATACCAGAGCCCTCTACAGCAGCTTGCCTATCCACCACGCCCAAAGCCATCAGTACAATCTGGGCTGGAAACGATCCAGTTTCTGGTACTCTGGAACGATAACAAAATATGAAACAAAACATGAATATTACAAATGGGCTTGTTGGGCAGCTCCTATCCTCTTTCATGAACCTGAGTACAAGATTAGCTTATCTCTAATAACCAGGGAACCTTTCCTGCTCCGAATGAGACTGAGACGGATTATTCCATCCCCTGTCACACTCACAACCCCATCCATTACCACATAATCAGAAACATTCCATGACCACATAAACATTCAGGGACAGCGGTGGCACCAAATGGCCTTCAAAACGCTTCCTGTTCTTTGGTTCCTACTGGTTTCCATCTTCTTGTTTTATTATCTAGCTCAGGAGCCCCCAACGTGGTGCTCGTGGGCGCCATGTCGCTTGCAGACTCCTTTTATGGTGCCTGTCAAGTGTTTTTAGACAGTGGGCAGGGCCAAGTGGGTCTTCTGCCCAGCAAGCCTTCTGATTGGCCCCGCAGATTTTTAAAAAACGTTGCTTTGGCAGCAGCTGCCACCTAGAGTTGCCATCCCCCCGATGGGGGTGGGGTTTTCCCCGCTTTCGGGGCCCCCAATCTACCGATGGCCAGCTGGCTGGTGGGGTAGCCCCGCCCCAGAGTCCCATCGCACCCTACGTGCCCGGCATGATGACATCACCCAGAGGTGACATCATCGTGCCAGGCATGTCGTGCAAGGGACGCTCTAGCATTCGGGTTAAAACTCTATGGTGACCATAGTTTACCCCAAAATGCTAGAGCTAGAGTGTCTCCTGCATGATGTGCCCAGTGTGATGATGTCACTTCCAGAAGATCCCGGGACCAGGCAGGAGCACCCTCGCGGGCAGCCAGTTAAAACCTGGCAACCGTACTGCCACTGCAGCATTGTGTGAGACAAAGGATGGGGAGATAATGATCTTAACATCACCCAGAGGTGACATCATCGTGCCAGGCATGTCGTGCAAGGGACGCTCTAGCATTCGGGTTAAAACTCTATGGTGACCATAGTTTACCCCAAAATGCTAGAGCTAGAGTGTCTCCTGCATGACGTGCCCAGTGTGACGATGTCACTTCCAGAAGATCCCGGGACCAGGCAGGAGCACCCTCGCGGGCAGCCAGTTAAAACCTGGCAACCCTACTGCCACTGCAGCATTGTGTGACTGAAGAAAGCTGCAGCAGCCATTTTGGGGGTGGCTCAGCCTTCTGCAGCAGCTATTTTATGGCAACCATTTTGTGGCTGTGTCAGAATTGCAGAGGTGCCCCAAGTCTCAAAAAGGTCGGTGACCCCTGATCTAGCTATTAAGAGCAAACTGTTCCTCTTTGTCTTCATATTTTGGGTGAGACCGGACACTATCTGACATCTGACACTCTTGGCTTTCCCCCCTGAAGTCTCTCACTTCATGTATTTAGATTTCCTTAGAAATCCTTAAAACTGCTAAATGAAAAAGCCCCAGTCTCTTTAACCTTTCCATACAAGGGAAA
>NW_015160952.1:21794-33107 GCF_001447785.1 Gekko japonicus
AGAGCTGCAACCTTTTTTGATTGGCCTTCTGTACAGCTTGCTAGCTCCCTGATATTCTTGCTGGGATTTGGCTCCCAGAACCGTACGCCGCGTTCCAAACACAGCAGCACAACAGATTGATACAAAAAGCATTATCAACTGGGCTGTTCTGTTCTCAAATCCTTTTCCTAATAATCCCTAGCACAGAATCCACCGTTTCAACTGAACTGACATTTTCATAGAGCTATTTACCCACTGGGATCATATGATCCCTTTCATCATGGTTAGTCAACCCCAGTTCAGATTCAATGAGTGTAGATACAGTTAGGATTTTATTTCCTTCTTTTTGCACTAGGGTGCATACCTTAACACTGAATCTACTTTGGCTGCCCATGCACCCTGTTCGGAGAGATTCTTTTGGAGCTCTTCAGTCACTAGGGTTGCCAAGTGCGTTTTTCTTGGCGGCGGGGGGCTCCCCTCAGATGGCTGTGGCCCCGCCCCCAGCGTGCCTGGCGTCAGCACGTCACATCCGGCTGACATGCACGCCAGGGTGGGGTTTCCCTCGGGGCCCAATTCCGCAGCGGCGGAAATCGGGCCTCCAAAGCGGGGGGAAATCCGCCCCCCGGGGGGACTTGACAGCCCTATCAGTCACTTGGAGAATGGTCCCAATTCAGATCCCTAAAAGATCCTGCATATTTCCTTCCATGTTGTGTTTATCCCTACTGGCTGCTTCCTGTTGTTCAACCAGGTATTGCTCTACAAGAGAGCGGACCCTCCTCCTGTCCCATGACTGCTAAGTTTACTCAAGAGCCTTTGGAGAGGGAAAGCCCTCTGGAAGTCCAAAGGCATAATGTTGACCAGATCAGTTGTACCCCTTTGCTTGTGAAACTCTCAATCAGGTTGGTGAGCTCCAAAAGGAGCCATACTTTCATAAGCCATGCTGATTCTCCCTGAGCAAGGCTTCTTCTTCTGTATGCTTAATAATTCTACCTCAAATAACTCTTTCCACCCATTTATTCGGAAGAGAAGTTAGGTACAGAAATCACATAAATAGGATCCTACTTACAATAAGCTAAACACAGCAGTATAGACCACAGTCCTTAACTGTGTATCCAAGCGAGTTCATAAAACTAACCCTGTTACCCACACAGAAAAGCCTTCTTGAATCGTTCCATATCGAAGAATCCTGAACTTTTCCTGGCCTCCCATCTCTTAGCCCCTGAAGGGTAATACCCCCAGACGGGTAATAATATCCCATTTGTTGAGAATAAATCTCATCTGCTATTCTCTTCCCAGACGTGACCTCTGGGTGCTCCTTTAAGATCATTATCTCCCCATCCTTTGTCCCGGGTGCTGTTTGTAGCATCCTCTTATTTAACATCCTTTGCAGATTCAATTATCTTTCCCTTCTCCTATCAGACCAAATGAAGACGTTAGAGGAAGACCGAGCGTGGCACCGACAGATGGTGCTTCTGGGAGAAGGCGAGGAAAGGAGTTTGTGATGCCACGGAGGGACCTCCGCAGACCAGGACCAGCTCTGAACCGGCATCCAAGCTGACCCTGTTGCTGCTCAGGTTTTGTGCCGTCTACGTCCGTCCAGGTAGAGATGGGCTGTGGGACTCTAACAAATCAAATAACCGACAAGAAGGGCACATATTTTTTTGGGGTTAATATTGTGATTATATCAAACCCAAGCGGAGAAAATGATCACATGTTGTCATCTTTTGATCCGTCAGTTATTCTGGTTCAGGATGAGAATGCACTGAAGCCAGAGGAAGGGGGGGAAGGGGGAGGAGAGTGACTCAGCACATCATACAGTGGGCAGAGAAGTCCTCCTATCAGCAAGTTGACACAGATCTTGCCACTGAAGAAGAGTCTGTGGTGCAGACACCAACCCAGGGCTATTTTTGGGCAGGAACACACAGGAACGGAGTTCCGGCTGGCTCCCAAGTTGGCCACGCCCAGCAGGAACTCATTAGCATAATAGGCCACACCCAACAGCAGAAACTCATTAGGATTGGCTACATTAGGGGTGTGTGGCCTAACATGCAAAGGAGTTCCTGCTACAAAAAAAGGCCCTGGGTTTTGACCACAAACAAGGTAAAGAGAATAAGAAGCAAAAGGTGGGTGTGGCTGGATGACCACACTTCTGGTAACATGGGGGTGTGGCCTAATGTGCTAATGAGTTTCTGCTGTTGGGTGTGACCTATTATGCTAATGAGTTCCTGCTGGGCTTTTTCTACAAACAAACCCCTGCCAAACACACTGCTGGTTCATCGACTTGGGGAGACCCCCTGTTGGCTTGTCACTCTGTTCTGTTGCACTGATTGCTGGGCAGAAAGGCAAATGTTTTGCTCGCCCCCTGGACCACAGGCAGGGCTGCAGGCTGGGCGTGGTGGTAGAGGGGACGTTTTTCCTTGCACCCCCTGGGGAGGACACAGGCTAACGCTTGCCCTCCTGAGAGTCAGTTTGGGGTAGTGGTAAGGAGTGCGGACTCTAATCTGGAGAACCAGGTTTGATTCCCCACTTCTCCACATGCAGCCAGCTGGGGACCTTGGACAAGCCAGCCAGCTGTGTGGCCTTGGGTCAGCCACAGTTCTCTCAGAGCTGTTCTCTCTAGGGAAGTTTTTTCAGGGCTCTCTCAGCCCCACCTACCTCACAGGGTGTCCGTTGTGGGGAGAGGAAGGGAAGGAGATTGTAAGACACTCTTCCGAGTGAAGGACGGGGTATAAATCCAAGTCTTCTCCTCCTCCTCCTCCTTCATTTGTGCACACTGCAGTGACTAGGACAGAGAGAGGGAGACATCTTCATCGGGTCCAAATAACAAATCATGGTTTTTAATGCATACTGTCTAGGACAGGTTCCCCAGCTGGACTTTGACTCAGAGAGTCATGTGTTAGGTCTGAAGGAATTTGTTTCCTAATAGGGTTGCCAGACTTCCTCTGGTGCCTGGAGATCTCTTGGGATTACAACTGATCTCCAGGCGACAGAGATCAGTTCCCCTGGAGAGAATGGCCACTTCGGAAGGCGGACTCTCTGGCAGTCTACCCCACTGAAGGTCCTCCCTTCCCTAGACTCCTCTCTCCTCAGACTCCATTCCCAGAATCTCCAGGAATTTCCCAACCCTGAGCTGCAGCTCTGTCTCCTGAGTACTCAGGGCCAGTGTTCCCGCTAAGCTGAGTTAGTGTGAGCTAGCTCACAGTTTTTTTAGCCTCCGGCTCACACATTTTTGTCCTGGCTCAGGAAGGATGTTTCCAGAGCAAACTAACTTATGCAGTAGCCAAATCGCTGGCTCACAACTTTAACTGGAGGCCAAAAAAACTGTGAGCTGGCTCACACTGACTCAGCTTAGAGGGAACATTGCTTCCTGAGTACTCAGGGCCCTGGTTTGGATTGGGATCACTGCACAGGGGAGAAAAGGCTTCAACCTGCACCCTTGACCTGAAGCAGTGCCAGGGGGCACACTTTGCTCTGATGGGGTGGGGACTGAACGCATAAGAATGGGCAACATGTGCAGCCCCCCCCATAGGGCAAAGAGTGCCTCTGGGCCCATTTCAGGGTGTCTGTAAGAATTTTTTCTTAATGGGAGAAAAGCAACTTGGGGATGGCAATTTGGAGCTAGAAAAGAGCAGGGCAGAAGGGGGTTAAACGTTCCCACTCTCTTCCCACTACTCCCTCCTGTCCCTTGTAATTCCAGTCCCATCAGCCTCCCAGTGTCATCTGAAAGTGTCAAGGGACCACGCACAGTTCCATCTTTAAACAGATGGCCAAGAGCTCCACCAGGTGAGGCTCTGGAGAACCGTGACCGGGGTCCATTTGGCATCTGGCATCCACTCCACATTTTCTCAGCACTCGACCTGGTTTCCCCCTTGCCTTAGAATATCTGTTTTCATTGCACTGCCTCAGATCCTGGTTTCTGCATTGGCTAGTGTCAGCTTGCCATCTATTTTGTTTGCAACGCTGGCTCCTGCATTGGTATGCAGATTTTCCTGCGTCAGTACTTGCCTCGGAGGTCATTAGCTGCCTGAGCCAAGTAATTCATGACGAGGTGATAAATACAGAGGGGGAAAGGGGGTGGGACTGATGGAGATTAATGAAGCCGTGTCAAGTTGTCTGCTTATGGTTCCCTTTGAATTGGAAGCGGAGGAAGGAAAAGGTGCTGCTCAAAACCACATTCAGATACCCTGGGGCAACGCCATACTGACTGCGAAGTCACCCCCAAACATCCATAAATCTATGCAAAAAGTACCATAAAACCCGATGAACAAAGGAAGTGAAAGCAGCAGGGGTCATTTCGTAGAAAAGGAGGTGCAGGAGCTCATTAGCATCACTCATTAGCATAACTTATTTGCATATGCCACACCCCCTGACATCACCGGAAGTGTGTCAGAAGGCAACACCCACCGCTCAGGCTCCACTGGACTGTTTTGGATTGCTAGCTATTGGGGGGGGGGGAATATGCAGATCTGTCCTCGCAGAGGAGGGAGAACTTGTACCTGAATAAAACTTGGTCTTAAAGGTGCCACTGGACTGTTTTGGACTGGGGGGCGCTCTGCAACTCTCCTGGCTGGTTCTTGCTCTGACTGAGGGCTGCTGGGAGCAGGGGGGTGGGGCTTGTTGCATGTGCCCGCCCCCTGGGCTCTTTATTGCCGGAGCTCCGCTCCTGTGCGCTCCTGCAGGAAATGACCCCTGGAAAGCGGTATGCAGTGTAGAGGGAGATTAACCTCCAGACGTGGCTGTGGAAAAACTGTGAGGAAACAGATGGGTGCAGAATCAGCCCATATCTCAAGAGTTTTGCTTTTCTTGGAAAGGAGCTCTGGTGGGGAGGGGAGGGAGATTTGGGAAAGGGCTGTGGTTTTTCATCAGCACCCCCTCATGCCGTTTTCCAGATAAAAATTGCCCCCCTTCCCAATGTGCTGTTGGTCCAGACAGAAATAAAAGACGTACCCCGGCCACTGTAATCAAGTAGAAAAGAACATGTGGGTATCTGCATCGCAGAAATCTCAGTTCCTAGACCCTCAAGGCGGGGGGTGGGGTGGGGCTGCACAGAGGCTAGTTGGCATGTGTGCTCCAGCACTGTGCCGGCATGTGCTGAAGCGGCCCATGCCCACCCTTTGAAGCAAAACATTCAAATCCAACTCCTCTGGCAATAAATCAATGCTCTCTGCTTGTCGGCGTGTGGCACTCTCAGGAGGCTGCTTGTTGTTTCTCCTGCTGCTCTCACGCTGCCCACCATTTTCCAAACGACATTCCCCAACAGTCGTTTGCACCAGTTTATAGTCTCTCTAGCACTGATGTTCGAGCACATCACTGGTGCGTGCACACACAGAGTATGTTGCCTCTTTTACTGGCCATGAAGTGCCTAAGGAGGTATGAACGGGAGAATTCTCCGGAGCAGCCGAGCAGAAACCCCGGCAGATAACGTCGCTCCTCCGTCGTACATGCGGAGTCTTGCCTGGAGACTGCAAAACATAAAAGTGATCTTGTCTTGCTGGTTTCCTTTCCTGCCAAACCCAGAGAGCAGGAGTCCAGCAACCAACGGTCACTGCGGCTGTCCCACCCACCACAGCAGGGCCTGCCTCTCATTCGGACACTACATCTGTAGAGTCACTGGTGGGGGGAGCCTCAGTTTTCCCCAACCTTTTACTCAGGATTCAAAAGGAACTGGATTCCCCACCCCACCCCCAGAATGTGTAGTGTATTCAAAGCTGCCTTGAATGCATGATATGTTGTGAAACATCTAATTGGAATGTAATGTAAAGTTTCATCCTGGGCTAGGATCCAAATCCATCCAATCGTGTTACTAGCCCAGGAAGCACCTAACCAATCACCTTCTAGCAAGCTCCCTGAGCGGGAACATCCGTGATTGGTCCTTATGTGAACAACCTTATTGGTTGTTATTTGTACAGTAGGCGTGGCTACATTAGCCGGGAATGTTTAAAAGCAGGACAGCTGCAATGTAAAGGCTGTTCTGGCTATCAGATGCTGATCCATGTTGGAGTTGCGTTCGAGTTGAAGAATAAAGCTGTGTTCTTGCTGAATCACTCTCCGACTTCTTTGTTAAGCGAACGACTTAACAGTATGAAATCCAGTTTCCAGAACCCAAAGTGAAATCCCTGCCAGCAGCCCCCAGGAGTCTTCAAGGCAGGCCCAGAGGAAGTTTTTAAACATCGTTTTACACTCAGAGATCAAAATTCCCTTATAGTTAGGGCACCGTCAAAGACATTAATCTGTGCCTGACTCAAAGGTTTCTAGTGGAAATGTATCCAGCTCTAATCTGAAGCTTGTGATATATGGCCACAAGTTGAACTCGGGGCTGGGAGATAGCAATTTCATCCTTTGCTGTCCCCGTCTTCTCTTACCTTCAGTCTTTCCTGGCATCAGGGTCTTCTCAAGGGAGTGCTCCCTTCTCATTTGGTGGCCAAAGTATTTGAACTTCAGCTTCATTATCTGGCCTTCCAGGGAACAGTCAGGGTTGATTTCTTTTAGGATTGACTGATTTGATCTTCTTGAAGTCCAAGGGACTCTCAAGAATCTTCTCCAGCATCATAATTCGAAAGCATCTATTCTTTGGCGCTTGGCCTTCCTTATAGTCCAACTCTCGCAGCCATACATGACTACTGGGAATACCATTGCTTTAATCATGCGGACTTTTCTTGGCAGGGTGATGTCTCTACTTATTATTATGCTGTCTAGGTTTGCCATCGCTTTCCTCCCAAGAAGCAGGTGTCTTTTAATTTCATGGCTGCCGTCAGCATCTGCAGTGATCTTGGATCCCAGGAACGTGAAGTCTGTCACTGCTTCCACGACTTCCCCTTCTATTTGCCAAGGAGTGATGGGGCCGGACGCCATGATCTTCGTTTTTTTGATGTTGAGTTTCAAGCCAACTTTTGTGCTCTCCTCTTTTATCCTTAGCAAGAGGCTCTTTAGGTCCTCTTCACTTTCTGGTGACATCACTGCACTGGGCATATTGTACACGGGACGCTCTGACATTTGGGTAAACCCTCTATAGTGACCATAGAGTTTTTACCCAACTGCTAGAGTGCCCCCTGAACGCCGTGCCCAGCATGATGACATCACTTCCGGGTGATATCATTGTGGCGCACACACTTTGCGTGCACACCAGAAGACCCCAGGAGCCGGGATGCAGCCCCCTGGTGGGACACAGATAAGGAAGTCCAAACAAAACTTCCGTGACAAAAATAATGAAGAGTCAATAAAGACATATATGTGAAATTGTTTAATGATTATAATTCTGTGGAAAACTCTTCTTTTATCGCTCACACACTGCACAAATCACACTCGAGACTTGTGTCTTCTGGTACAGTTCTGCTTACAACTATGAACAGTACACATAACAAATGGTATTGTAGCGCGAGCCCATGCCGTCCACTCCGTGTTTTCTACTGGAAATTCTATTCTGCATCATGAACTGGTGACTGCATCATTTTACAGAGAGACTTGTCCTTTCAAGGACTATCAGGTCAACATTCAACTGGTGCAGATGTCATTTCTGCACGGCGGCCAAACCACTTGTTATGTGATCGTTGTAAGCAGAACTGTATCAGAAGACAGAAGTCCCGAGTGTGATTTGTACAGCGTAACAGATTATTCTGTTCGTTTGTTTGCACAACCTCCTGGTGGTAGCTGAAGACCTCTCAGAATTATGTCTCCAGATGACAGAGATCAGTTCCCCGGAGAAAAGGGATGATGAAGAAGAAGAGAAGAAGAGATTGGATTTATATCCCGCCCTTCACTTGGAGTCTCAGAGCGGCTTACAAACTCCTTTCCCTTCCCCTCCCCACAACAGACACCCTGTGAGGTGGGTGGGGCTGAGAGAACTCTGACACAAACTGCTCTTTCAGGAACAGCTGTGCCAGAGCTTGTGACTGACCCAAGGTCACATCAGCAGGTGCAAGTGGAGGAGTGGGGAATCAAACCCGGTTCTCCCAGATTAGAGTCCGCGCACTTAACCACTACACCAGACTGGATGCTTCGGGGGGGGGGGGCTCTATGGCCTTTTTACCCCCCTGAGGCCCCCCCCTCCCCCCACCCCCTTGTACCCTGCTGAGGCCCTTCCCTTCCTCAGACCCCGCCCTCCCCCGGCTCCACCCCCAAGCTCTCCAGGAATTTCCCCACCAAGAGCTGGTAACCCTACTTTCTACACCCACTTGCTTTCTGCCCCCTGCCAAAGGCTGCAGTTTAAACGAAGTCTAGAACATTTCTTCCATGCACGTTACAACCTTTTCCTTTAGCAGTAGAAACACGCAAGAGTCCAGTAGCACCTTAAAGACTAAATAACTTTTGTGGCAGGGGATGAGTTTTTATGAGTCACTAATTATTTCTTCATATACGTACAGGGTGAAGAAGGTATCTGAAGAAGTAAGGCACTGACTCGCGCAAGCTCCTACTCGGCCACAAATTGTGTTAGTCTTTCAGGCGCTGCTGGACTCTTGCGCTTTTCTACTGCAGCAGACAGACTTACATCTTGATCCGTGTCCAAGGAAGGCACCACATTTAGCTGTACAGAATGGAAATCCATCAACCTGTTGATATAAGGACAGATGGGATTCACATTCTAGGGCGCTTTCCACACATGCTAAATAATTCAGTTTCAATCCACTTCGGCGCCTGTTCGCAAGTGGATTCTGCCATTCCACACAGGAAAATCCAGTTGTCAAGTGCAGCGAAAGTGGATTGAAAGTGTCTTATTTAGTGTGTGTGAAAACTCCTCCCCTGACACAAATATTGTTAGTCTCTCAGGTGCTACCGGACTCTGGGACCGATTTCCCACAAGCCGCTGCTCTGCCCTCGCTCTTCCCCTTACCCCGACCGTATGTGTCAATTTCCCACTATTTGCTGCATGGCCGCATTCTGCCCCACAGCTTTGCCCGATTTCCCCCATGTCTACTCGATCCTGTTTTTTGAGGATCGAGTAGACGCAGGGGGGATCGGGCGAAGCTGCGGGGCAAAATGCGGCCGCGCAGCAAATAGTGGGAAATTGACACATACGATCGGGGTAAAGGGAAAAGCGAGGGCGGAGCAGCGGCTTGTGGGAAATCGGTCTTGGGCTCTTTTCTGCTGCTGCAGACAGACTAACACATCAGCTACCCATCTTGAGCTTTTTCCTTCGTGTGGCTTGCCTTGGTTCCACTTTCTCCTGGTTCTGGCCGGAAGGGGACCCAGCACTGGGAGCCCATTCTCAGCAGCACCACGGCTGCAGCTCCCTCCCAGCCAGCCCCGGGCTCCTTTGCTCCCAGATGTCTTCCTTTCCTGAGCTCCCCCCACCCCAAGGCTTCCTGCTGCCCTTCCTCCAACCTTGCTGAACAACAATAGCCTCTTTCCTTTGAGGAGAAGCCCTCCCACCCACCTTGCATAGCATTTCCTCCACTTCCCCTTTGGAACGTGTTTGCTGCTGGTTCCTTGCTCCGTTCTGGCTGAAGGTTAGGGATGCCAGCCTCCAGGTGGGACCTGGGGGATCCCCCGGAATTACAGCTCATCTCCAGACTACAGAGATCAGTTCTCCTGGACAGAATGGATGCTTTGGAGGGTGGACTCTGGGATTGAGGTCCTTGTCCTCCCCAGTTTGAGCTAGTTTGATGTTGTGGTTAAGAGCACAGACTCTAATCTGGGAGAACCAGGTTTGATTCCCCGCTCCTCCACATGCAGCTGCTGGTGTGACCTTGGGTCAGTTGTAAGTTCTTTCACAGCTGTTCTCTCAGGAGCAGTCCTTGAAAGAGCTCTCTCAGCCCCACCTTCCTCACTTCTCCTCCTCCTCCTCTTCTTCTTCTCAGACTCCATCCCCAAATCTCCAGGAGCTTCGTAACCGGGATCTGGCAACTCTACCCCCCCACACACCAGTGGCCGGGGGGACCTGGCAACCCTAGGCGGAAGGTATTCAGCTCCATCATTTCCCATTTGCTTTGTGGCATGAAAAGGAACAAGCCGTGCCCCGTGACAGAGAGAAGAGAACATGTCTATCGCTATTGGATAGTAGACCAACAGGGCTACCCAAATGAATTTATCCGGATGGTATTATGATTATGTAACCAGCACCCCCCACCAACAGGTGGCACTGTTTCGTTTTATTACTGCTTAAGCAAAGTTTCCGTACCTTTGTCTTGATCTAACCAGAGGCCTCTGCTATTTGGATATTTTTCAGGTTGTCAATAAGGTTTCCTTCCAGTATCACCATCTTCTGCAATTGTGCAGAGGGCTTTACTTGTTTAAACCTCACTGAAGACAATCAGATTTAAGCAGCTTAATTGTGGGCATCTGTTAGGATTGCCAGCTTTGGGGAGGGGGATACCTGGAGATTTGAGAGATTTGAGAAGCAGCTGCTGGTGTGACCTTGGGTCAGTCACAAATTCGCTGAGAGCTGTTCTCTCAAGAGGAGTTCTCTCAGAGCTCTCTCAGCCCCACCTACCTCACAGGGTGTCTGTTGTGGGGAGGGGAAGGGAAAGGAGAGTGTAAGCCGCTCTAGTGAAGGGTGGGGTATTAATCCAATCTCTTCTTTCTTCGCTTCAAGCCTTGCGATGTCACCCTGTGAGCCATTGGAATGTTCAAATACTGGTCTTCAGTTCCAGCAGCAATAAAGAAGAGAGCACTGTTCCCTCTAAGCTGAGTTAGAGTGAGCTAGCTCACAGTTTTTTTAGCCTCCAGCTCACACATTTTTGTCTTAGCTCTGGAAGGAGGGCTCCAGAGCAAGCTAATTTATGCAGCAGGCAAATCGCTCGCTCGCAACTTTAATGCCAGGAGCTCACAAAGTAGAATTTTTGCTCACAAGATTCCGCAGCTTAGAGGGAACATTGGAAGAGAGTGCCTCCCAACCAAGATTTCCTACCCTATCTGACAAGTTTTGGGATGTGCAGGCTGCAGCTTAGGGGAACAGCCACACTCCAGTGGTAAGCCCTAATTAAAAATAGACTTCAGTGCAGAAGTTCCCAAGCTAGGCTGTTGGCTTTACCGCCTAAAAAGGCCTGAAGCTGCAAAACGGGAGGAAGATCTCTGCACGAGCCCCAGGGACTCTGCTGCCAGACAGGGACACAGCAGGCATGATGTGGGTGTTCTCTGCATAGATCTTCTGTAGGTTTTTTTAAAAAAAACACCACCAGCCACGCATTAGCGCAGACCATTTGGGGTTGCCAACATCCAGGTGGCATAGGGTTGCCAAATGGCCCGGGGAATCCCCCGCTTTGGCGGCCCGATTTCTGATGCGACAGAATCGGCCCCCGGGGGAAACCCCACCCCCGCGTGCATGTCACCCGGATGTGACGTCGCACGCTGGGGGCGGGGCCACAGCCATTTGAGGGGAAAACTCTGTTTTCCCCTCAA
>NW_015160952.1:33832-37634 GCF_001447785.1 Gekko japonicus
AATTCAAAATATATTAATTGAAGGTAAAATACCAGAAACTTGGAATGAAGCCCTAATAACCCTGATACACAAAGAAAACACAGATGAGAAAGAAATTAAAAACTACATCGCAACACAAAACAACACCCAGCCCACTGACAAGGGAGACAAGACCACAAAAGGGAGACACACACAACAAACCACAAACACCAGAGGAACCCAGCCATTATAAAACCAAATTGTCCCAATACCTTAAAATACTTGCAAGTTAACCTTTTCAATACTTCAAAACCCAGAAACCCCTCAGGTGGCACACCCCTGCTCCCTCTGTAAGGAAGACTGACAAAGGATTTACAGACCTACCCAAAAAGGTACCTCTTTTGCCGGCTTACAGAAACCTGATTCCTCGTCACTGGACTTCAAGGATCCACCTACTGATGCTTGAGATAGCCGCCTCCACAAGCAGGTCTGAGACCCAAGGATAGCTGAAAAAAACAGGCAGGTGCACCTCACCCCCAGGCATCCGGCTCCCCCACTCCAGTAGCAAAATCCAAGTCACCAGCAGGATAGTCCCATCTGGGGTGCCACTTTGTTGTACATATTAGATTACATGTCAAAAATGAAGTCAAATGAGGAGAAAGTTCTTGTATTTGATTGTAATGAAATACAGAAAGCAGTTAGGCCAAAGGACCCATCAAAACTGATTGCTTTCTTCTCTGCATAATCAGGAAACATGCCTCAATTAATAGGAAAACAATTAGACCAAATAGTTAACCAACAATTGACAACTTTCTTCTTTTTCTTCTTCATCTTCTTATTGAACATATACTGAACATATTCAGGAAATACACGATATTTTATACATGGACTGATATCATCAAGAAAACAATATTCAAACAGCATAATTGGTTACAAAAGACAGTGGTAATTTGAGTAATAATCCTCTGATTGGCCAGATATAAAGAAACATATATCTACATCAAACTAAATGTTTACTTAACCTAACCTAAATGATAATGGGCAAGGATTCTTCATATCAGACTAAAATCTTATCTGACCCAGACATTGAAAGGTTTGCCCTAAGAACTACAGAATCATGAACTTTGTACCTATTATGTTGTCTGCTAACAATATCAGACCTACAAGAGGAAAGCCTTCTATATAACAGGCCTTTCTAACCTCCTAATAAAATATTACTTAAGAATAAATCTATAAAAACCAGAGAAATATGAATATGGACAATCAAGAAGAAAAAACCCCTATATATAAAAATCTTTATATTCCCATTCATATTACACTGTCCCTCAAGGAAGGCGGTAACTCAATTCAGTGAGTGGTGGCAGCGTTTAACGAAGAGAAATAGTCCCACCAGGCAGGGTGGGAAGGCCAAAACGGGCTTGTGAGCCACAGGACGGCACCTCAGTCTCCCAGGGCTGAGGGCGGGTCCCCGTTTCGCCAGACCCCTACCCAATGATACTAATTGGAAAAGGGTGACTGGATTTGGTAACTCCCTTCACCCTGCAAAACTAAATGCTGCTGTTGGTGGGAGGGTGTGATTTAAACTGATAAAAGGCAAAGCAGGAAAAGGTACATTCAGGTGGGTTTCTGTGTTGGCCTGAAGCAATAGATCAACGTTTGAGTCCAGCAGCACCTTTAGAAGAAGAAGAAGAAGAAGGAGAGATTGGATTTATACCCCGCCCTTCACTACCCAAAGGAGTCTCAGAGCGGCTTACAAACTCCTTTCCCTTCCCCTCCCCACAGCAGACACCCTGTGAGGGAGGCGGGGCTGAGAGAGCTCTCCAGAGAACTGCTCTTTCAGGAACAGCTCTGACAGAACTTGTGCTTGCCCAAGGTCATCCAGCAGGTGCTAGTAGAAAAGTGGGGAATCAAACCCGGTTCTCCCAGATTAGAGTTCGCGCACTTAACCACTACACCAAACTGGCTCCTTTAAAAATAACAAAGTTCAATTCCGGGTATAAGCTTTCATGCGCATGCACACTAAGAAAAGATAAAACGTCTGTCCTGCACACGATCATTCTCTATCCTTCCAAAGCCATTGTAGGAGGGCCCTGATTAGTTTTCTTGAGTGGGAGATGGTGATCACAGAACTTCTGCTACTAGCACTTATTAATTCAGATGGTCAATGGTTTTAAGCATTGTTTTAACTGTTTCATTGTAATTTTATGTGATGGTTTTATGTAAGCCGCCCTTGGCTGGGAGGGCGGGGTAGAAATTTGATAACTAAATAGATAGATAAATAAATAAATAAATTGTGTCTCAGCTGACCCACCAAAGAGACAAGCCAGGGCTAGAGGGATCCGTACCGTGCTTGAGCATCAGGCACTTCCATGATGTTCTAGTTCTGGGAGCAGCAGCACTTGTCCTGCAACCATGAACTACTGCAAATGGTCATTCTTAAGAGCTCCTTTTTGTCTCCAGGGTCTCCGCTTCCAGCTCGGGATTTTTGAGCCATACCACTCTCTGGAAAGGAAAATCCGCAGGGCCTGTAAGACAGAGCTCTTCCACCAGGTTTTTAGTTGAGGTGGCGGGTGTCCCCCCTCTTCTATTGGGCCTCCCCCTTCAGCGGGTCAGATCTATGTTGACCATCTAGGAACCCCAATCTGAGAAACCTCATCTGTTGAGGTTCTGATTGGCACGTAGGCAAACGGCTGTATTTTTTTTTAATCTGACGTCTTTTAATTGTTTTTAAGTTTTCGTGTATGGCGATTGATGGGACCTGCCCTGAGCCTGCCTATTTGTATCCTGGGCAGGATACAAATCTAATAAAATAAATAAAATCTAATCCAGACAGTTTGCGACCCTGCAGTGCGGGGCACCTGGGGCGGGATCTCCTCGGACGCCACTCCTTCACCCGCGCTCCTGTCTGCTTAATAAGTTGGGGAACTGTTTTTATCAGGTGTTGGAGTGAAAGGTGTGAGGCTGGGTGAGTGGCAGGGGAAACAGGAGTGGAAACGTCTCCCCAGAGCTCCTGTATAGACCTACGAAAAGGGTGATTGAAAGCTGAGGCCAGAATGATACAGAACAATATAAGTAAGTGGTTTTAGTGTCAGCAGTCTTCAAACTTGCTGTCAAAGGGAACATTTAAACGATTTTCCTGCTACTCCAACGCATGCAGGTTATATTTATACTCGGAGCAATCTGGCGCTATAAATGTCAGGTTTGGAGAAGGGCTGGCCGTGCTCATCACAGGAGGATTTACAAGGTGAGGAAGAAATGATGGGCAATCACTGCTGCACACCGTCTTGCCTAGAGGGTGCTGGAGTAAGCCACTCAGCATGCTTGGACATGGATGCATGTGTGTGTGTGTGGTGGTGCTACATTACTCTAAGGCCCATTACGCACGCACCTCTTACTGCAGATTTTCAGAGCAGTAAGCCTTTAATCTTGCATTCCGATTCTGTGCCCGTCTTACACACCCTCCCCCCCTCCAGCGTATCTATTATTCAGCTACAATTTTAAAAACACACTTTTCTAAATTGGGATGGAATGTTACTTGTGACGCGTGGCATCCAAAGGTTTTTTTAAAATCTACACAATTGCTCTATCACAGCTGCACAGTAGCATCCAGCAAGCACTTTCCATATAAATCCTTGCGGTTCAGGTTTTGCACAGGCATTTTAGCATTAGTTCCTTGAATGAAAGGGAACAGGAAGGAATGCAGGCAAAGGGGAAACCCCCACTGTTGAAACTGACCGGACTTTTTCTGAAACTGGCAAGCAGTTGCGAAGCCCCGTTTTCCATATTGCTGGGCACTAGGGGATTCTCTGCTGTGTTATCAGCCACTGTGAAATATGGGAAAGAG
>NW_015160952.1:37677-41679 GCF_001447785.1 Gekko japonicus
AGTCACACAGTCTCATAAAACATAAAAACGTACAGAATGCATGGTAGAACTCACTGACACAGGCACTGCAAGCTGTGATTGTTGGCAACGTGTGTGTGTGTGCATGCACCTGTGCAAAGTTGGCTGCAACTCCACCATGCTTTGCACAGGGCTGCAATTTATATGCGGGAGGAGAGTTTTTTTAGTCTTGTGCCACTAAATTGAAAGGGAGGGGGTAATTTCTCCAATGCCCTAGTGCAGCTGCATAGTAACACTAATTTCCTGCTTTCCTTGACAATTTGTGTGGTTTTCTCTTTGTGATTCTTGAATTTGATCCTGCACACTGGTTGTGGCAGTTTTTTAAAGCCTGTCCTGTGTGGATTGCACTCTTCCTTCAAATGGATCAATCCCAAACAATTCTTAAGTTTGGGGGTTCACAGAAGATCCATGTGGCTCAGCTGCCATTTTAATGTTAGGCTTCTGGAGACTGCCAAAAAGGTTTTCCCTGAATTTCACTCACTAAAGCATGAAAGAGAAAAACATTTTAAAAGCTTTAGGCTTCCCATCCCAGTGCCTTTCTCTCTTTACTTCTCATGTCAATTTCGTTCTGTGCTGCCCTGACTTGGATAGCCCAGGCAAGCCCAAACTTGTTAGATCTGAAGCAGGACCACCCCTGACAAGTATTTGGATGGGAGACCTCCAAATAATACCAGGGCTGGGAGGCAGAGGCAGGTTATCAAGCCACTTCTTTGAACATCCTCCATGCCCCAGTAGGAGTTGCCAGAGGTCGCCATGACATCCAGGCACAGGCACACACCCACAAAAATGCAAAAATACCAAGAAAAGAAAATAACTTCATTCTGCACTGACAGTCCCCCCTTTATTTTGTTTGCATGCAGTACTGAAATCCTCCTTTTTTTGCACTGGGGATGCTGCTGTTTGCCTCCTCTCCAAATCTCCCAGTATAGGGACACACACACCCTCAGCCCTTAGGGCATATGTGAGCAATGCACAAAAGACACAAGCACCATGAGCACAGTGTCCCTCTACCCACATTACCATGGGAATCCCTCCCCGGTTTCAGACTCACAATCATTTCTATTTGGGAACGACAAATGCACACACATTTTTCAACTCACCCGCTCACTTCCAGTATGCTTCTTCAACCTGCCCTGAAGCCAGAGTGAAGCACTTCCAAGGAACAGTCACAAACACTGGAAATTTTCCAGTTATGCTGCAGAAGTTCCATGTTCAAAATCACATATTAAATGTGAAGTTTTATTTCAGAATTTGAAAAGCAGGCGCTAAAAGCAGATAGGCATCTCTTGATTGCATTGGCAAGTTCAGAGATGTCATAACATGTGAAGAAGAAGAAGAGTTGGATTTATACCCCACCCTTCATGACCCAAAGGAGTTTCAGACCAGTTTACAATCTCCTTCCTTTCCTCTCCCCACAACAGACACCCAGTGAGGTAGGTGGGACTGAGAGAGCTCTTTCAAGAACTGCTCTTGAGAGAACAGCTCAGAGAGAACTTGTGACTGACCCAAGGTCACGCCAGCAGCTGCATGTGGAGGAGTGGGGGATCAAACCCAGTTCTCCCAGATTAGAGTCCGCGCTCCTAACCACTACACCAAACTGTGGGTGATTTCCCACAAGCGCTGCTCCGCGCTCACTCCTCTCTTTTGCCCCGATGGTACGTGTCAATTTCACACAAGCTGCTGTGTGGCCGCATTTTGCCCCGCAGCTTCGTGCGATTTCCCCCGCATCTACTCAATCCTCAAAAAACAGGATTGAGTAGAGGCGGGGAAAAACGCACGAAGCTGCGGGGCAAAATGCGGGCACACAGCAGCTTGTGTGAAATTGACACGTAACATCGGGGCAAAAGGGAAGCGTGAGTGTGGAGCAGCGCTTGTGGGAAATCACCCTGTCTCTCTGCTCTCCGGCTCTCTGTGAGTGGTCAAATATGAAAATATTGAAATCAGACATCATAATATGTCAAATGCACAACTTAAAAATTGGGTAAATGTTTGAAAAATAAGTAACCCAAAGAATGAGTAACACAGGAGAATGTTGAGAATAATTCACTGAAGCTCTCTCTGCGGCCAGCTCTCCATGTCGGGGTGGGGTGGGGGGTCTGTTGTTGATGGCCCCTGTATTTTGCACTACAAATGGAACCATGACTGAATCCTGGGATCAGCAGTTCTTAGGGTGAGGGTGACTGGAAATCCCTGCTAAGGGCTCCTTGGCAGTGGCGGGGGGGGAGGGGGAGTGAAAATGCCTTGATTTGCAACCCCATTGATGTTTGCTTAGGAGGAAGCCCCATTTGTTACTTATTCTTGCTATTCTTGGGCGACGGCATGGTGCGGCGGGGATGTGTTCCACCGAGGGATGTTCCAGCTGGGAACCATGTGTCCCCTGCCAAATCGAAGGTAGGTACTGGGTAACCCTACCAGAGACCAATGCAAGCTGGCTCACAAAGCACAGCGACACAACAATAAAGACTACAAGCAAAAATTATCAGTGTTAAAACAAGCCATCCAAGAAGCTGAGAGCCTCATAGGAGCCTTTCAGAAGGCTGCAGTGATGTCCTCAGGCCCAAAGGGGGTCATAAAAACAATTGTAAAAGATGGAGTCGCTCAGTTAAAAAACTGGGTCAAAAGAAGTGCTTTGGTCCGGGGACAGTACAGTAGACGGTAGGCAAGCCTCAAATGGGAGGGTGTTCCACAGGCGAGGGGCCACCACTGAAGAACATCTTTCTCTGGTTGCTACCTGCCGAGGGCTGCCAGATCCCTCCTGGCCACCAGTGGGGCATGTGGTGGTGGGGGTACCAGCTCCAGAGCCCTGCTGGATCAGTCCAATAGTCCATCTAGTCCATCCGAGGCCTTCCCCTGATGTTGCCTCTGAGTGTGGACATTCCCCTCAGTCACTATGGCTAGTAGCCACTGATAGACTTATCCTCCCTGAATCTGTCTAACCCCCCTTTAAAGCTGTTTATTCTTGTGGCCATCACTACATCCTCTGGTAGTGAATTCCACATTTTAATTACAAGAAACTCCTGCAGATTTGGGGGTGGATCCTGTGGAGGACAGGGACCTCAATGGTTAAGTCCCCTTCACAAATATCTCCAGCCTTCTTTTAAAGAAAAATTCCTACAGCTGAAGAACAGATCCACAAAAATGTGTTGTTCACAAATATCTCCGGCCTTCTTTTAAAGAAAAATTCCACGCGGTGTGGTTCCACAGCCTAGAGCTGAAGAACAGATCCACAAAAATGTGTTAAAAGACGGAGTCTTCATGGGCAGACCAGCCAGAATGCATCATACTCACATCCACAGGAGCTGCAAAGGACTAATTCATGAGACCCCAACCTTTTTGAGGCTATGGGCACCTTTGGAATTCTGACCCAGGGGGGCGGGCACAATCACAAAATGGCTGCCACGGGAGGCAGGGCCAAATACAAAATGGCTGCCACAGGAGGCGGGGCCGAATACAAAATGGCTGCCACAGGAGGCGGGGCCCACCACAAAATATCAGGGAGTGTGGTGATGTATAGCCCTGATAGAAGACAAAAGTCTTCAGCGTTTCAGGTAGAAGCTTTAAAAGGATGCCTTTTAAAACGAACATATTGTTGAAGAACATTTTCTTGCATACGCGCATCTTTCCTCCAGCCACACAGTGGAGATCCTTCTGCTGTGGGGACAGCTGCTGCCAAAGCAACATTAAAAAAAAAAAATCTGCACAGCCAGTCGGATCTCCAGGGCCCTGCTGGGCAACAGCCTCACGTGTTTCCTAAAAGCACTTGGTGGATACCAGAAAAGAAGAAGAAGAAGAGATTGGATGTATACCCCGCCCTTCACTACCCAAAGGTGTCTCAGAGTGGCTTACAAACTCCTTTCCCTTCCCCTCCCCACAACAGACACCCTGTAAGGTAGAAGAAGAAGAAGAAGAGATTGGATTTATACCCAGCCCTTCACTACCCAAGGGAGTCTCAGAGCAGCTTACAAACTCCTTTCCCTTCCCCTC
>NW_015160952.1:41960-48002 GCF_001447785.1 Gekko japonicus
AACTACGGCTTGCCCAAGGCCATCCAGCCAGGTGCAAGTGGAGGAGTGGGGAATCAAACCCGGTTCTCCCAGATTAGAGTCCGTGCACTTAACCACTACACCAAACTGGCTGGCAGGTGCCCCCGTGCCCACAGGCACCATGCCGGGGACCCCTTAGTCAAAAGAGTCCTGCTGCAGCCCAATGGCTAAGGGAAGGGTCGGGGGAGGGGAGCTCAGGGGAAGTTGTTGCGAAAGTCCTGCCCTTGCAGTGGGAATGAAAATATTCCCCTTCCCAATGCAGAGGCAAAGAGCAAGCCTGGGGGTTACCATAGAAACCCTTTGTGCAGCCGCTGCAAAAAAAAAACCAACCCAGAGAAATCCAGTCACTGTTTCTGCCTATCTCAGGTGTTATAACTGCCTTGCATCTTTGATTTGGCACTTGTGTGGGAGTATACATAAAACTGTGAGTGCGCCCGCTTTTGTGTGGCCGAGACTACTCGGTCGAGTAATAGGAACGCTCTGACAGAACAGCCACACGGAGACAGGTCAAGAGAAATCATTCTCATCAACAGAGAAAGGTAATAAACGCGTTCTCCCTCCCAATATCGCCCAGAAGAAGATTCAATGAAGGGGGGGGGGAGAATCAAGAACCTCGACAATCGCTGTCCTTGACTTCCCACATCTCCGAGCTTCCAAATGAGCAAGAAAGCGGCACACAGTGCATATGTTTCCCACAGCCAGAGAAAAGGAAACGGACGGATCCTTTTGCCTGTTAACCTAATGAGCAGAGAAGGAAGCGGAAAAGGGACAGGAGGCCCCCCCCCCGCCGCCGCCGCCACATACCCGGGGGCAGGGCCGGCCTCTGGAGGCAGAGTCTGGGGACGCTGTTAGTGGGCAACAACAGGGCCAATTAATTTCCCCCTTCTCTCTGTCCTCATCATAGAGTAGGACACGAGTGCTGGGTGTCGAAGAGAAGGGGATGAAGATGAGGATGCCCCACTTTTCTGCATTGGACCCAGACCATGAATTCCCTACGGAGCCTGAAGCACACCACCTGCTAATAGCTCCCCCCCCCCCAAACTGCAATCCAGGGGTCAAACAGAGACCCAAGGTTGTTGAAAGGGCTGCAACAAGGTCATGTGTGAGAATCTCTCCGAACAGTCAAAAAAAGCAATGCTGTCAATACTAGGCAGTATATTAGTCACCATCACCACCACGGAGGGCATGACATGGACTTTCCCGTCTTGGACCACAGCAAAGTGGGGGAGGGGAAGTGTGCCCCCCCAGCCCTTTAGACCATCCAGCCTTCTGAACGTGCCCCCCACGTGCAATGCTTTCAGGACAAAAAAGGGTCACAGGGTGTGCTTTTACACACACACGCATGCAAACTGTGCGGCGCACTGCCATACAGGGAGGGCAAAACCGGTGAAATCGGGTCTGTATGAGAATGTGGTGGCAGAATTAACATGGGAGGGGCACATCTTTGAATGCTCCCCTATGTCAAAACAAAAACCAAACCCTTGGAAATAAAAAATTAGCTCATGGGAAGGTGAGGCCATTAAGCTCACTGCGGTGCGTCTCTACTTGCAGAGAGAGGCTTTTTCCCACAAAGGAGGCATTCACGCCTGATTTCCCCACCTGCAGCCGAAAGTCTGATCCAAACAGGAGGTGGGTGGACAAGGAGATGGTACCCCTGTTAAACTGGGCCCTTAGATGCTCTGTAACACGGAGCCCCAACCTGGTGACTATTGGAGATCTGATTGGTTGTGTCTTTAGGAAGTAGGAGGGGCCAGGGCTATTTTTGGGCAAGAACGCACAGGAACGGAGTTCCGGCTGGCTCCCAAGTTGGCCACGCCCAGCAGGTGCTCATTAGCATAATAGGCCACACCCAACAGCAGAAACTCATTAGGATTGGCTACATTAGGGGTGTGTGGCCTAACATGCAAAGGCGTTCCTGCTACAAAAAAAGGCCCTGGGTTTTGACAACAAACAAGGTAAACAGAATAAGAAGCAAAAGGTGGGTGTGGCTGGATGACCACACTTCTGGTAACATGGGGGTGCGGCCTAATGTGCTAATGAGCTGTGCTGTCAGGGGTGTGGCCCAATATGCTAATGAGTTCCTGCTGTTGGGTGTGGCCTATTATACTAATGAGTTCCTGCTGGGTAACATGGGGGTGTGGCCTAATGTGCTAATGAGCTGTGCTGTCAGAGGTGTGACCCAATATGCTAATGAGTTCATGCTGTTGGGTGTGTCCTATTATGCTAATGAGTTCCTGCTGGGCGGGGCTTTTGCTCAGCAAGGCTTCTGATTGATTCTGACAGTGTGCAGGGGGTTTTTTTTGGTGGGTGTGAAGGAATGCATGGCGTAGAAGTTAAATGCTGCACAAAAGAAGGGTCAAAGGGGTTGGGGCAGTTTGGTCATTTCGGCCTATTGGCGGCGGGAGAGCTTCAGTGCAGCATCTCAGTGACCCACGTATTCTGTATAGCTTACGCTGTGGTGCAGCGGCCAGGGGACTGGACTGGGATGGGGTCCCCAACCCCTTGCTGGTGCCTGCCGAGTGTTCGAGGAGATGGGCGGGGCCAGGGAGGGCTTTTGCCCTGTAAGACTTCTGATTGGCTATTGGAGAGTCGATGGGTCGTGCAGCTTTTGTTTAAAAAATGTTGCTATGGCAGCAGCTGCCAGCACCACGCGAGGAACTACACTGTGTTTCTGAAGTTAAGTGGTGGTGGTCCTTTTGTGGCTGCCTCCGCCTCCTGCAGCAGCCATTTTGTGGGTGCGCCCACTGTGCCGGGTCAGTATTCCAAATGTGCCTGCAGACCCAAAAGGTTTGGGGACCCCCCAGCCTACAGGCAACGTCGGCACAGCAGAGTCCCAGAGCCTGGGCACAAATTGAACTGGCCGGCTGGTGCAACACACAAAATGGGCCCGGGGGGATGGGAGCCTTCATCCCCAGGAACACGGCTTTGGTCCGTTCTTCATGCCCACCAGCTTCCTGTTCCAGCCAAGCCAGCCCTCCTTGTCCATCCCACCACCTCAGGACTCTGTGTAATGTATTCAATAGCTGCCATTGAATGCATGATGTATGTAAAACATCTAATTGAAATGCTATGTTAAGCTTCGTCCTGGGCTAGGATCTAAATCCATCCAGTCGTGTTACTAGCCCAGGAAGCACCTAACCAATCACCTTCTAGCAAGCTCCCTGAGCGGGAACATCCGTGATTGGTCCTTATGTGAACAACCTTATTGGTTGGTATTTGTACAGTGGGTGTGGCTACATTAGCCGGGAATGTTTAAAAGCAGGACAGCTGCAAAGTAAAGGCTGTTCTTCTGGTTATCAGATGTTGATCCGTGTTGGAGTTGTGTTCGAGTGGAAGAATAAAGTTGTGTTCTTGCTGAATCACTCTCCAACTGCTTTGTTAAGCGAGCGACTTAACACTCTGCTGCCTCGTTCTATCGCATGCCTGGATCCAGCCCCGTAGCTAGGGACTTTTCTGTGAGGGGGCCTTGGGGGGGGGGGGCCAGCTAATTAAATTGGGGGCATCTCTCTGCCCAGCCTCCCAGCCTCTGCTGTTGCTTGTGCTGCTCTCGTCCTCCCGCCAACAGGCCATTAGGGGGAGGGGGAGGCAAGGCTCAGGGAGGGAGGCCCGTAAAACCACTAGGGGGCCGGGCCCCATGGGCCCCGTGGTAGCTACAGGCCTGCCTGGATCGATCCCAGCACCTTCCCCCTGTAATGGTTCAGCCAATCACTCCACAAGGCCATCTTTGTCTTAGGCGGGAATGTGCCATTTTGTCATATTCTTCTTTGTTGTTGCTTGTTTCCAGAGCTTCCTCCATGCGTGCGTGCATGTGTGTCTGATCAAGTCGCGGCCGACTTACGGTGACCCCGTCGGGTTTTCAAGACGAGACAAACAGAGGTGGTTTGCCACTGCTTTCCTCTGCGTAGCAACCTCGGACTTCCTTGGTGGTCTCCCATCCACGTGCAAACCAGGGCTGACTCTGCTCAGCTTCCGAGATCTGACAAGATTGGGAAGCCTGGCCTATCCAGGTCATCCTTTGTGTCTTAGTATTTAGGGTTGCCAGGTCCTCCTTGGCCACCAGCGGAGGTTGGGAGAAGTAGGGTTGCCAGCTCCAGGCTGGGAAACTCCTGGAGATTTGGGGGTGGAGCCTGGGGAAGGGAGAGATCTCCGTGGTATACAAAACCATAGAGCCCACCTTCCGAAGTATCCCCAGGTTGGGTTGCCAGCTCTGGATTGAGAAATGCCTGGAGATTTGGGGGGTGGCGCCTAAGGAGGGCAGGGTTTGGGGAGGGGCTCCATTGAGGTATGATGCCATAAAGTCCACCTTCCAAAGCCAGCATTTTCTTCAGATGAACTGATCTTTTTCACCTGGAGATCAGTTGCAATCCCAAGAGATCCCCAGCCACCACCTGGAGGTTGGCACCCCATCCCCAGGTCCCACCTGGAGGCTGACATACCTATCAGTATTGCTATTACAGTCATTTTAGTTTCCCACGGGTTTCACCAGGACGCATCTTTGCTTTTCATCCAATGCCAATGAAATATTCGGGGATTATTAGCCTTCGCACGCAAGAGATCCGCCCCATGAAAGTCCTAGCTGTGTAGGCAATTAAAGGTAAAACAGATCTTATGAATGACATGCGTTCATTAAAAACATAAGAAGAGCCCTGCTGGATCAGACCAATGGTCCATCTAGTCCAGCATCCTGTCTCACACAGTGGCCAGCCAGTTCCTCTGGACGGCCAACAACAGGGCATGGAGGCTGAGGCCTTCCCCTGATGTCGCCTCCTGGCTTTGGGATTCAGGGGATTAGTGCCTCTGAATGTGGAGGCTCCCCTCAGTCACCATGGCCGGTAGCCATTGATAGACTTCTCCTCCATGAATCTAGCTAAACCCTTTTTAAAGTTGTTTAGTCCTGTGGCCATCACTACATCCTTTGGCAGCGAATTCCACATTTTAATTACTTTCCGTGTAAAGTAGCACTTTCTTTTCTCTGTCCTGAACCTACTGCCCGTCAGCTTCATTGGATGCCCTTGAGTTCAAGTGTTTTGGGGGAGGGAGACAAAATTTCCCTTTGTCAACTCTCTTCATCTCATGCAGAACTTTATAAACCTCTATCGTGCCCCTCCCCCCTGGGGTTTCTTTTCTAAACTGAAAAGTTTAACCATAGAGTTTTGACAATGCTACGGTGTAATCGGCAACACGCTGATGTAACTTCTATGTGATGTCTATGTGGCTGGACGCTGGTGACTGCCCCCCATCCCCCCACTTTCTCCCCCTACATTCTCCTGCTGAGCGGCAGAAGAAAGGGCCTCCACTGAGTACAGGGTAACCCTGACATGCGTTGAATTTAACATGAGAGTTACTCAACATACATATAAAGAAAAATCGAGTGTACAATGTGCACAGATTGTGTGTGCACTCTCTGTAACTTGTGAACAGGGCTAGACAGAGAAACAGAGAGACACTACTGGGAAATGGCTGATGCACAGGGGGATTCCAGGATCTCCCCCCCCCTCAACTCTCTTCATCTCATGCAGAACTTTATAAACCTCTATCGTGCCCCTCCCCCCTGGGGTTTCTTTTCTAAACTGAAAAGTTTAACCATAGAGTTTTGATAATGCTACGGTATCATCGGCAACACGCTGATGTAACTTCTATGTGATGTCTGTGTGGCTGGACGCTGGTGACTGCCCCCCATCCCCCCACTTTCTCCCCCTACTTTCTCCTGCTGAGCGGCAGAAGGAAGGGCCTCCACTGAGTACAGGTTAACCCTAACATGCATTGAATTTAACGTGAGAGTTACTCAACATACATGTAAAGAAAAATCGAGTGTACAATGTGCAAAGATTGTATGTGCACTCTCTGTAACATGTGAACAGGGCTAGACAGAGAAACAGAGAGACACTACTGGGAAATGGCTGATGCACTGGGGGATTCCCCGATCCCCCCCCCCCCCGGCATCACATATCAGCTAGTAGATCTTCTGCCGCTTCACCACCACCTGGACTCTACCAGAATCAGGCCCGTTGCCAGGATTTTGTG
>NW_015160952.1:48443-50649 GCF_001447785.1 Gekko japonicus
TCGTTGTGGGGAATTTTTTTTCCCGGGTGGGGCTGCCATAATTTCCCAATTGCCATAATGAAGGAGGGTGGTGCTGCCCGCTCTTCTCCCTCCCCTCCTGCAAGATTTAAAGGGCCCTTCAGCTGATCAGCGGGGAGCCTGTGGCCCGCTGATCAGCTGCGGGGCTCTTTAAATCTTGTAGGAGGAAGGGAGAGGGGCATGTGCCACCCCCTTCTTCTCAAAAGCCTTCAAAGGATCGCTTTAAATGCTTTTGGGAAGAAGTGGGGGGCCTTTAAGGAAGGGGGCAGAGCCCCCAATAGTCCCACCACAGTTACGAGCCAGGCCAAAATTTGCAAATTAAGCAAATGCTACCCAAACACCATTCAGTCTCTATTGCTCCCTCTTCCAACACTGCAGTGTTGCCTCTAAGCTGAGTGAGTGTGAGCTAGCTCACAGTGTTTTAGCCTCCGGCTCACACAGTGTTGTCTCAGCCCAGGAAGGAGGGCTCCAGAGAAAACTGATTTATGCAGCAGCCAAATCACTCGCTCACAGATTTAAAGCCAGAAGCTCACAAAGTAGAATTTTTGCTCACAAGACTCCATAGCTTAGAGGGAACATTGGTTGCCAGGTCCCCCCCCCCCGGCCACCAGCAGGGGACGGGGCCCTGGCAACCAGTCCCCATAAATGCAGCCCAAAGGACTTCTTACCACTCAGAAAAGTGAGGAGCTTATAAAATTATTCAGATGCACTTAGAAGTAATAATCACAAGAAATGCTGTAAAAACACAACTCCCCCCCCCCACCATTGCTGTATATATCCAAGTAGGTGGAGAATCCTGCCCCTTCCCTCGAAATGGGCAATGCCCCTGGGCACCTGCACGCCAAACCACGGGCAGGCTGGATACAGCTGAAGGCTCCTGCCGGAAATTAATTCAAACCAGCTTGGTGAGTCCTGTGATATTTTCAGGACTTCAGCTCAGCAATATGAAGCGAGGCCAAAGTATCATCATTAATTTAGAGAAAACAAACGCAATTAAAAAGAGCGTTTTGTTGTTGATGATGATGATATCGAGAAGACCGTGTTGACCCGCTTCATAACAATGACGGGAAAACAAGAGAAGTCAGCGGATGCTCAGTCTCAGGAAGCAATGCGATTTTGAGCAGAAGATTCCTCCAAAGCTGCTCTTTTTCGGTGGAACGCTCTGGATGTCGCTCTGGGCCGCCTTCGACTCCTCTTCCATTCCGATTTCATTGGGAGAAGCTCTCAAAGTTTTTCCAGAACTGAAGCTTGCACAGGTGGCCAGAGCTTCCCCCCTCTGCATTTTTACAATCCTCTACAGGAACGGTTTTGGGACTGTGACCCACAAGTCCAAATTTACTTGGGATGGTGACCTGTCCACGGCTGGCCCAGTTTTTTTGGCACCTGAGGCAAACTATGACCTTGGAACCAACCCTAGTTCAGCATTCCATTTTCTGCAGTGGCTAACCAGATGCTTTTGAACAAAGTTGGAGTCCAGGGACACCTTTAAGACCAACACCATTGCATTCTGGGTATAAGCTTTCATGTGCATGCTCACTTCTACAGATACCTGAAGAAGTGTGCATGCACACAAAAGTCTATACCCAGAATTCAACTTTGCTGGTCTTAAAAGTGCCACTGGAGTCAAGTTTTGTTTTATTGCTTCAGACCAACATGGCTACCCACCTGAACCCATCTCCCACTGGTGGGGCTGAAGTTCTCAGTGCTGAAAGAAAAGCCAGAATTCTGAGGATTAGGACTCAGCTACTGGAAAGCCTTTTAAAATCAAAGCATAGGGGCTTCTGCAAATCTTAACCCCAGAGTGTGACAACAGCAGACTGAGATGGGGGGGGGGGGGAAAAAATTTTGGGTACTTGGTGTTTAGTCATGCCGGCCACATGACCACAGAAAACATCTTCAGACAGCGCTGGCTCTTCGGCTTTGAAACGGAGATGAGCACCGCAACCCTAGAGTCGGACTCGACTGGCTTTCGAGCAAGGGAACCTTTACCTTTTTACTGTTCTCTCTCTGAGTCTTCTCAAGCTGTCTGTTCTACATAGGTATTCTTATTCTGGCAATCACCCTTAGCCTATTAACCATTTAGCCAAAAGAAAGCTGTTACCAGGATAGATCTCTAAATTGCCAGCTGTCAACCACTTTAGATGACAATTCTCAGCTGCTGCAAGTTAATCACTTCTGCCAGCAAAAG
>NW_015160952.1:52613-59792 GCF_001447785.1 Gekko japonicus
CAAGTAGATAAATAGGTACCACTTCGGTGGGAAGGGAACAGCGTTCCGTGCACCTTGGTGTTTAGTCATGCCAGCCACATGACCATGGAAACGTCTTCGGACAGCGCTGGCTCTTCGGCTTGGAAACGGAGATGAGCGCCGCAACCCTAGAGTCAGATTCGACTGGCTTTCGAGCAAGGGAACCTTTACCTTTACCTAACACCCAGCCGGAAGAAAAGTTCTGGAGAACCCGCACACCATTTTGGGTCAATTTGCTTGGTTAATAGGCTTTATGTGGGCAGTGGATTTTTTTTTTAGATTTTGCTTTCAGACCAGCACAGCTGCAAACAGTGTTTATTAGGAAATCCAGCCACCCCCCCCACACACACACACATCCTTCCATCATAGTTGCTGTCACTGAAAGACTGACAGTAGTCGAGAGAACACGGGAGGGGGAAGTGTCTATTCCACAAGTTCCCATCGAGAACCAACTTCTATACGATGATTCCCAGGCCTGCTGTGATTTTTTTAATTGTTTATTTTTCGGTCTATTGTGTTTTCTATTTTGTGATGGTGTGTAAATAGGCCTGCCAGGTTACCCCCCCCCCCTCCAGCCACTGATGAGCCACTTTGAACAAAAAACATTTTCCGGAGAAGCAGCACAGAAACACTTCAGACCAACCAACCAATGAAAATAATGACTATTTATACTGTCTTATTCGAAAATATTTTTAACCTATCAGAATTGATGTCCTTGCTGGCTGACTGAAGCCACCTTGAGCCACGAGGAAAGACAGGAGATAAATAGTCTACAATTAAATAAAACCCATTCCGGACACATCCATCGAGGCCAGCCTTCACAAACTGTGGCTCCAGGATGCATGCAGAATAGCCAGTCCTCTTCTGTGGCATGATTCTCCAGCTCTTGAGCCACAAAATGAAGGCAGATTGCCCAGCATGTGGACGAGGCACTTTGCATAGCCTAGAATGTCACATACTGCAAGTCCTTGGGAGTGGGTAAACCGTCAGGCCTCCCCACACTAACCAGGAAACTTGGTTAGGGCCGATGCAGAAATGAGATCCTTCCTGGCCAAGGAAGCCAGTCCTTCCTGGAGACAGTGATGTGTGGTGCAAATAATACCCATCCTCACCTGTTCTCACATTCAAATGCTACTTCAGGGGGCATTTGGAGAGTTTACGTGTAATGGAAAATTCTGTCGGTGCACTCACACAGTTCTACCCATCGGCTAAATTGCTGCACAGGGAAGCATTTGCTTGCCTCTGAACCAGCCCCAAAGGAAAATCCCAAAGCATCTATGCACCACAGAGCATCTCCAGTTAGGAAGGACCTGGCAACCATATCTCCAGCATCTTTTAGGGTTGCCAGGTCCCCCCTGGCCAGCAGTGGGGAATGGGGGGTGGGGCTGGTAGCTCCAGGTTGGGAAACTCCTGGAGATTAGGGGTTGGAGCCTGGGGAGGACAGGGACCTCAATAGGGTACAATGCTATAGAGCCAAAGCATCCACTTCCTGCAGGGGAACTGATCTCTCTGTAGCCTGGAGATGAGCTGTAATTTCAGAGGGCCTCCAGGTCCCACCTACAGGCTGGCATCCCCACCTTTACCCCCAATGCTCCCTCTAAGCTGCGGGGTTTTGTGAGCAAAAATTCTACTTTGTGAGCTGCTGGTATTAAAGTGGTGAGCGAGCAGTTTGGCTGCTGCATAAATTAGTTTGCTCTGGAACCATCCCTCCTGAGCTGAGGCAAAAACGTGTGAGCCGGCGGCTAAAAAACTGTGAGCTAGCTCACACTAACTCAGCTTAGAGGGAACAGTCTCCACCACTTTTCCAGTGCCAACAGTGGTACAGGTGGAAAGTGAGCAACCCCAAGTAAAGTTGTGCAGTTCAGCTGGCCGGTTTTTGCAAGATTCTTTCACCAGAAAGCCTGACAATTCTATTTGTCGTGGGGATTTGTCTATTAGTGTGAAACGTTCCACAGAGAGTACCACTTGGAAATTGGGGGAGGGGCTGCCTCTGTCCCTGTTTTTGTCACATCGATCGCTGCCTTTCACAAATAACTCTCGAGGAGATGTCAGCAATCGCTTCCAGTTCGAGAGTGTCACTTGGGCATGCTGGAAAAAAGAACGGGGCCAGCCTGCTTTCCTTGACACAACCTCATAAAAACACTACAGGACCCGTCAGAGCCCCGAGGGTGGCCAAAACAGCAACTGCCTAATATTTTTTCAGAGAGTGTCAGGGCTCTTTTTGTAGAAAAAGCCCAGCAGAAACTCATTAGCATAATAGGCCACACCCAACAGCAGGAACTCGTTAGCATATTGGGCCACACCCCTGACAGCACAGCTCATTAGCACAGTAGGCCGCACCCCCATGTTACCAGAAGTGTGGTTATCCAGCCACACCCACCTTTTGCTTCTTATTCTGTTTACCTTGTTTGTTGTCAAAACCCAGGGCCTTTTTTTGTAGCAGGAACTCCTTTGCATGTTAGGCCACACACCCTTGATGTAGCCAATCCTAATGAGTTTCTGCTGTTGGGTGTGGCCTGTTATGCTAATGAGTTCCTGCTGGGCGTGGCCAACTTGGGAGCCAGCCGGAACTCCGTTCCTGTGCGTTCCTGCCTCAAAATAGCCCTGGTGATAATTATCTGGTCCAGGGTTGCCAGCGACAGGCTGGGGAATATTTGGATGTTTTTGAGACGGAGCCTAAGGAGGACAGGGTTGGGGAAGGGGAGGGGCTTCAATGGGACCGCCTCTCAGTATGCCCCCAGAAGAGCGTTACGCCTGGTGGTCCCCGATCTGAGAGAGATCCGGCTGTCCTAAACTCAGGCCAGCACTTTTTCAGCCCAGGCCCCCACCTGGTAGAACTCCCTGCCGGAGAACATCCGTGCCCTGAGGGACTTGTTACCTTTCCACGGGGCATATAAGGCAGAGATGTTCTGCCAGGCCTTTGGGTGAGGACGGTGATGGTACAGCATGTAGTCAGGCACTCTCATAAACTTCCATTCGTTGCAGGACAGGGTTGGGGAAGGGGAGGGGCTTCAATGGGACCGCCTCTCAGTATGCCCCCAGAAGAGCGTTACGCCTGGTGGTCCCCGATCTGAGAGAGATCCGGCTGTCCTAAACTCAGGCCAGCACTTTTTCAGCCCAGGCCCCCACCTGGTAGAACTCCCTGCCGGAGAACATCCGTGCCCTGAGGGACTTGTTACCTTTCCACGGGGCATATAAGGCAGAGATGTTCTGCCAGGCATTTGGTTGAGGACAGTGATGGTGCAGCATGTAGTCTGGCACTCTTAGGGCTGCCAAGTGGGGGCGGGGGGGCGGGTAACCCCCCGCTTTGGAGGCCCGATTTCCGCCGCCGCAGAATCCACCTTTTGCTTCTTATTCTGTTTACCTTGTTTGTTGTCAAAACCCAGGGCTTTTTTGTAGCAGGAACTCCTTTGCATGTTAGGCCACACACCCCTAATGTAGCCAATCCTAACGAGTTTCTGCTGTTGGGTGTGGCCTATTATGCTAATGAGTTCCTCCTGGGCGTGGCCAACTTGGGAGCCAGCCGGAACTCCGTTCCTGTGCGCTCCTGCCCCAAAATAGCCCTGGTTTAAATAAATAAGTAAAATAAAATGGGGCATAATGCCACAGAGTCCTCCCTCTAAATTGGCCATTTTCTCCAGGTGAATTGATCTTTGGTTGCGATCACACGAGCAGTTTGGCCCGATGCAGCCACCCCTCTGCTCTGGACCAAATGGGCGCAGTCACACAGCCACATCTGTCAGGCATTCCCCCGGGCATACTCACCCCATCCTAGGATGACTTGGAGCTGGGTTAAAAAGTCACCACATCACAAGTGGAGTTTTTGGTTCCCCACACATTCATTGCACGTGTCCAGATGTCTAAATGTGGGGGAGCGCGCGCAGAACAGATTGGCGGTTTGAATCTGCAGACCCATTCCCACTGCTAGGGCAGGGTTTCTTGGATTTTCCCCCCTATATGCATATGTGAACATGCATGAGCGCACATGCACACACATGCATTTTGAAAAGTGACTAGGCAGTGCGCTCCGTGGTTGAGGCGCTGCAGTAATGTGGATGCTTGGCCACAGGAGGTCCACATGGGTAACCTGCAGCAGGGTGTGCTGTGCCCCGCAACACTTTAAACTGGTACAATTAGAGGCGGCACCATATTGTACCAAGCCGCCCATGTGACCATAGCCATCCTCCCAGAAATCAGTTATAATCCCAGGAGGATGGAGACCCTGATCCAGTCACTGGCCTTGGCCAGTGTTTATAGACTTCTGTGGGATATGGGAGGTGGGGGTGAAAGGAGCCTATCCCATTTCCTTTACTGGACTTACTAGGTTTGGGCTCTAGAGCAGGGGTGTCAAACATATGCAGCCTGGGCCGCATCAGGCCCCCGGAGGTTGGGCTCTCTAGAGCAGGGGTGTCAAACATGCAGCCTGGGGGCCGCATCAGGCCCCCGGAGGGCTTCTATCAGGCCCATAGTGGAACTGGCTGTCTTCTGCTTCTTCCAGTTCTGCTGCTGCTGCGTCATCGTATGTTTGCAGCTGACAGATACACACCTGAACAACGTACTCAAGATTGCAACAGCACAGACATTTTGATGCAATAATTCAGAGCAAGAGGTGTCAGTTATCAGACACTGTTAAATAAACAAAATATTGCAAGACTGCTAATGTTTTAAGCATGTTTTTACTTTTAAGTAAAATAAAAACACCTTTGTGTTTGTGTCCTTTATAAAGTTTGTTTCTCCGCTCCCTGGCATTACATTTTATGACACACGTGGCTTGGCCCAACAAGGTCTCATTTATGTCAAATCTGGCCCTCATAACAAATGAGTTTGACACCCCTGCTTTAGAGCCCTTCCAAGGTTCTTCAGTCTACAAATTACTCCCACTTAAGTATGAACAGGGTTGCCGGAAATGTGTTTTTGATCCTATCTGGATTTTGAGGGGCTGTGGCTCAGTGGAAGAGCATCCGATTCGCATGTACAGAGTCCTAGGTTCAACCCGCAGACTCTCCACTCAAAAGGATCGCGGACTAGGCGCTACGAAGAAACCTCTATCAGAGACCCCTGGAGAGCAGCTGTGTAATGTTTTGCTCTGTAAATATTCCATGTGCATTTTACGTCTCTGATTGATTGATTTATTTATTTATTTATTTATTTATTATTTTCAATTTGTATCCCGCCTTGCCGGGCAAACTGGCTCAAGGCGGCGAACAGACATTAAAATGCAATAAAACAACAAATACAATAAAATACCCACAAGCAACCTACATACCATCATAAAAGTGCTAGTAAGGACGGTACAGATGATGGCGGCATTCAGTATACGATCCCATAGCGGAAGGTAATATCACAGGTCTGTGAGATGTTCCAGTGGCTCATTCAACAGTGGCAGCTCCTAATCGAAAGTCTGGTGGAAGAGCTCTGTTTTACAGGCCCTGCGGAACTGTAGGAGGTCCCACAGGGCCCTGATGTCATCCGGGAGCTCATTCCACCAGTGTGGAGCTGCCACTGAAAAGGCCCTGGCTCTAGTAATGGCCAACCTGGCGTCTCTCGGGACAGGGAGAGTCAGGCGGTTCTGTGTCCGACCTCAGTGTTCTCTGGGGCACATATGGGGAAAGTATCTAACGATGGTTTTTTCAAGAGAGCGTGGACCATCGCTTCCTTGAGTGCTCCCGGAAAACTGTCCCTCAGCAAAGGCCTTGTTGATAATATCCCTGAGGGCACCTCGCAACCCCTCACAGCCAGCTTTTATGAGCCATGAAGGGCACGGATCAAGGCTGCAAGTGGTTGGCCCTACCGTTGAGAGCAGGGGTCATTTCGTAGGAAAAGAGGTGCAGGAGCTCATTAGCACAACTCATTAGCATAGCTTATTTGCATATACCACACCCCCTGGCATCACTGAAAGTGTGTCAAAAGGCAACACCCACCGCTCAGGCTCCACTGGACTGTTTTGGATTGCTAGCTATTGGGAGGGGGGAACGTGCAGATCTGTCCTTGCAGAGGAGGGAGAGCTTGTACCTGAATAAAAACTCGGTCTTAAAGGTGCCACTGGACTGTTTTGGGCCGGGGGGGCTCTGCAACTTACCTGGCTGCTTCTTGCTCTGATTGAGGGCTGCTGGGAGCAGGGAGTGGGGCTTGTTGCATGTGCTCGCCCCCTGGGCTCTTTACTGCCGGAGCTCCACTCCTGTGCGCTCCTGCAGGAAATGACCCCTGATTGAGAGCAATCTGTCAACTTCCTCAAGGCTGAGCGGACAGAAATAATCCAGAATAGAACCAGAAGCCTCAAATTCGCTCACTGTCTCAACTGTGGCTGAGAGGTCGCGGCAGAGCAGCAGGACTTTATCTGCAAAATAGCTCGCAAAAGCCACACAGCCAATATCCAATTCCCTAGCGTTTAGTCTGCTCTGTGGCAGCTCTGTTAAGGCCTGTAATATAAAAAGGGGGGAGGGCTGGAGGGACGAGGGATTTGTGTGGGGACTGGACAGCAGCTATACCCAAGGGGGCAAAGTGGACTGTTTTGTTCAGAGGGTTTGCGAAAGAGAAGAGAGGAGAGGAGTTAGAGCAATTGGGTGAGGGGCTGCAGAAGGAGAAAAGCCTGTGTTCTAGGTGTGGAAGGTTTTCGCCAAAGTGGCAAATGGTGAAAAGAATCCTATTTCTTTCACACACAGTAAATAGCGCACTGTCAGTCCACTTTCAATGCACTTTGCAGCTGGATTTTACTGTGTGAAAGGGCAACATCCACTTGCAAACGGTTGCGGAAGTGGATTGAAGCTGCGTTATCCAGCATGGGTGAAAGTACCCAAGCTTGAGTCTTTGTGACTTTGGCTGCGGTCACATACACAAAATAATCCACTTTCAATCCACTTTCAATGCACTTCCCAACTGGATTTTGCCAGTTCATACAGTCAAATCCAGTTGGAAAGTGCAGTAAAAGTGGATTGAAAGTGGATTATTTCATGTGTGTGACTGCAGCCTAGGTCTGTTTAGAGAACTTGAAGAAAGACAGGTTGCACCCAGGGGTCATTTCCTGCGGGAACGCACAGGAGCGGAGCTCCAGCAGTAAGGAGCCCAGGGGGTGGGCACATGCAGCAAGCCCCACCCCCTGCTCCCAGCAGCCCTCAGTTGGGCCACAAGGAGCAAGAAGCAGCCAGGTAAGTTGCAGAGCCC
>NW_015160952.1:60337-61391 GCF_001447785.1 Gekko japonicus
CCCCCCCCGGCCCGCCTTCAGGTACAAGCTCTCACTCCTCTGTGAGGACAGATCTGCACGTTCCCCCTCCCCCAATAGCTACCAATCCAAAACAGTCCAGTGGAGCCTGAGTGGTGGGTGTTGCCCTCTGACACACTTCCGGTGATGCCAGGGGGTGTGACATATGCACATAAGTTATGCTAATAAGTTATGCTAATGCGCTCCTGCACCTCTTTTTCTACGAAATGACCCCTGGTTGCACCTATCTGGCAATCAAGATGCTTGTAGCCTTAAGGAAACCTTTACACTCTTGAACCACACTGAAATCATTATACTGTTATCCATCTACATAACCTCTATTTCTGTTAAAGTAAAACAGCCATTTGGTACCCCCCTTTTACCTCAGAGCCTCTGCCACGGGCCGACCGTTCTGCCATTTTAGCCAGTATAACTAAGCCATCGTGTTCTTTGGGTCAAACTAAGAAGTCTAAGGCTTTCTTTGGTGGCAACAAAAATAATTAGGGAACAATAAGGAAGTTCAGGAGGCAGCCCAACACAAGCATTCTGAGCATTATAGAGAGGTGCCTTTACAAGTGTTACATACCAGGGCTTTCATAAAGGGGGCAAAACATAGTGAGCTGCCAATCAGAAGAGACAACAATGACCCTGAGAGACCAGGAGGCTGACTTGGTATTTGACAGCTTCATGAGTGGTCCACCCAGACTGTTCCTTCCCACATAAGAACATAAGAGCTCTGCTGGATCAGACCAGTGGTCCATCTAGTCCAGCATCCTGCCTCACACAGTGGCCAACCAGTTCCTCTGGAGGGCCTTCATAAGAACATCAGAAGAGCTCTGCTGGATCAGACCAGTGGTCCATCTAGTCCAGCATCCCGCCTCACACAGTGGCCAACCAGTTCCTCTGGAGGGCCTTCATAAGAACATCAGAAGAGCTCTGCTGGATCAGACCAGTGGTCCATCTAGTCCAGCATCCCGCCTCACACAGTGGCCAACCAGTTCCTCTGGAGGGCCTTCATAAGAACATCAGAAGAACTCTGCTGGATCAGACCAGTGGT
>NW_015160952.1:61956-63456 GCF_001447785.1 Gekko japonicus
CCCTGCCGCGGGGGACAGCGATACGCGTTGCACTGCCGTCGCCAGGATGTGACGCTACGCGTCGCTCTGGCAACGGTCCCGTTGCCAGAGCGACGTGTAGCGTCACATCCTGGCAATGCCGGTGCAACGCGTATCGCTGTCCCCCGCGGCAGGGATCCTGTAAAGACGCACGGATCCCCCGCCGCGGCTTGGCAGCCCTACCTCCTCTCCAAGAGCTGACTCCTCTGGAAGAACAGACTCTCTCTGCTTGACTCTAAGGCTGAGGTTACTTAGTCTTGAAAGATTGCTTAGGAGAGGCCATATCATCAGTGGCTCCCCCCTGATTTACACTCAGGTCTTCTTCCCCAGCGGCCTTCTCCACACTCGCTTTCTTTAAAGCGTGGGAAGGGATGCCACCTTTGGGTCGGGAAATACCTGGATGTTTTGGGGGTGGAGCCTGAGGAGGTTGGTATTTAGGAAGGGGAGAGACTTCAATGGGGTATAGCCATCGAGTCCACCTTTCAAGGTGGCCATTCTCTCCAGGTGAGCTGATCTCTAACGCCTGGAGATGAGTCGTAATCCCAGGAGATCTCCAGTCGCCACCTGGAGGTTGGCAACTTGATGAAGTAGGCATCACATTAGAGGGTCACAAACGGGGCTCTAGATTGATGCCCAGGTTTCTCTTGATGGGAAAACATGCATGGGTCTTGCAATTGTCTCAGAGGAGGAGGAGGAGGAGATTGGATTTATACCCCGTTCTTCACTACCAGAAGGAGTCTCAGAGTGGCTTACAATCTCCTTTCCCTTCCCCTCCCCACAACAGACATGCTGTGAGGTAAAAGAAGAAGAAGAAGAAGAGATTGGATTTATACCCCGTTCTTCACTACCAGAAGGAGTCTCAGAGTGGCTTACAATCTCCTTTCCCTTCCCCTCCCCACAACAGACACGTTGTGAGGTAAAAGAAGAAGAAGAAGAGAATGGATTTATACCCCGTTCTTCACTACCAGAAGGAGTCTCAGAGTGGCTTACAATCTCCTTTCCCTTCCGCTCCCCACAACAGACACCCTGTGAGGTAAAAGAAGAAGAAGAAGAGATTGGATTTATACCTCGTCCTTCACTACCAGAAGGAGTCTCAGAGTGGCTTACAATCTCCTTTCCCTTCCCCTCCCCACCTCACCTCACCCCACCCTACACCAGCCCAGACACCCTGTGAGGTAGGTGGGGCTGAGAGAGCTCTGAGAGAACTGCTCTTGAGAGAACAGCTCTGAAAGAACTTATGACTGACCCAAGGTCGCACCAGCAGCTGCACGTGGAGGAGTGGGGAATCAAACCTGGTTCTCCCAGACTCGAGCCTGTGCTCTTAACCACTGCACCAAACTGGCTTTATCCTCTCTCAAGCAGAACAAAGTTTGAGTCCAATGGCCCCTTAAAGACCAACAAAGTGCATGCACATGAAAGCTTACACTTTGGAGTAAAACTTTGGCCCCGGTCACACGGGCCGGATATTGCGGGGGGAGGCGT
>NW_015160952.1:63933-93010 GCF_001447785.1 Gekko japonicus
GGAAAATCCGCCTATCTTCCGTCTCTCTAGCGTGCCTAATGCTCCGTGTGACCGGGGCCTTTGTTGGCCTTAAAGGTGCCACCGGACTCAGACTCTGACCCTCCCTCAAGCAGATGTGTGCCAACAACTAACCAACCAGAAAGAAGTAAATAACTGCACTTCGCCTAGTTAAGAGACTTGCAGGAACAACAGTCGCTGACCTGAAAGCGACTGTGGTCCTATAGCTACCCAGATCCCCATCAGCGGCAATTTGTTGGCGGGGGCTGCCCGGCTCCTCCGGCAGTGGGGGCGGCGCTTTGATCTGTCCTTCCGCACAAAGGCTCGGCCTAGCGACCTGCTGAGCTCCCAGCCAAGTGTCTTGTTAGCACCTCATTAACACCGGCTACTGCTGGGCGGCTGTCACCGGCTCCTCCACGGTTCTGCCACTGCAGAGAAGCCAGGAAGTCAAAACAAAAGAGTCCTTGCTTTCTGAGCTTGGAAAGAGAAGGGAGGCCAAGGGTCGAGGACCAAGAATGCCCCCTGAGGAGTTCAAGGGGAGGAGGGGGTGGGTTCGGAGCCCCAGGAACATTCCCAAGTAAGGAAACTGAAAGGAAGTCTCCAGGCCCGGGAGGGGCAGCGGTGACTGTGTCAGTCTAGGAACCGGGGAAACCCAGGCTGATTCTGCATTGGCTTTTCCCTCCCTGGTTGTACGAAACCCACATTGGAACAGAAATCCCCCTCTACACTGCATGCTGCTTTCGCTTCCTTTGTTCATGGGATTTTATGGTACTCTCTCCGTAGTTTTATGGCCATTCAGGGGTGACTTTGCAGTGCCTAGAGGTATTTTGTTGGGTATTACAAGTTGAAAACACTCCGTATATCTGGAGTTAAATGTTTGTTTTTGTTACTCACAGGAAATCACATGTTTCTCATGTAACCAATGTTCTTTAACTGTAGAATGCCCGGGAATTTTCTCCCTGATCTAGGAATTTGATTGGGACTAAAGTGTCAAGCTGTATTACCATTTTATGGCTTCTCTTCCCCTTTGTTTGGTGTTCTGAAGAACAAGAAGAGTAGCCATAATCTCTCCTCTTCTAGTTTTGTCTTTGTAGAGTAAGGATGTAGCAGATTTTGCTCTGTTGTTATTTTCATCCCAGTTACCCTTCCCATGCTAGAATTTAGTAAAAACTTTATATTTTAATCACACATGGACTCTGAGTCTGAATTATTTTGCTCTGGCACTGTTGGACTAACTTATCTCTGCTAAATACCATTCTTTCAATATGTCACTATCACCCAACCTATTTGAATGTGGTTTTGAGCTGCACTTCTTCCTCTCTGAGAGCCAGTATTTGGTGTAGTGGTTAAGTGTGCAGACTCTAATCTGGGAGAACCGGGTTTGATTCCCCACTCCTCCACTTGCACCTGCTGATGTGACCTTGGGTCAGTCACAAGCTCTGGCACAGCTGTCCTTGAGAAAGAGCCATTTGTGTCAGAGTTCTCTCAGCCCCACCCACTTCACAGGGTGTCTGTTGTGGGGAGGGGAAGGGAAAAGAGTCTGGAAGCCGCTCTGAGACTCCAAGTGAAGGGCAGGGTATAAATCCAATCTCTTCTTCTTCTTCTCTCAGTTGAGAAAATGTGGAGCGAATGTCAGATGCAGAATCGCCCCCAGATTCAAACCCCTATTGAGTCATAGCTTACTAGGTGACCTTAGACCTTTCATTTGTAGCATAACCTATCTCACAGAGTCCTAGACTGAGTTCAGACTGGCAGTTTGAAGCGGGAGGGAGGGAGTCGTGGCAAAAAAAGAGCCGGAACAAACTGTTCCGTGTTTTCCCGTGCACATTGCAGCGACTGATGCGGGAGCATACCAGGAGGATGTGCAAGGGAGCGTTCACACTGTTGGCCCGGAGGCACGGCTGTAAGGCACGGCTTTCTTTTTAGTAATCTGGAGATATGCGCTTATGCGCACAAGCGCATAAGTAAAACACGGCTTTTGGCGTTCACACTTTGTTGGTGCGGAATGGATGCGGGATATTCGCGCTGTTCAGGGTTTGCTACCACTTTCACCAGGTATCTTTTAAAGTCGGGAGCGAAGCGCTACAGGTACGGGTGGGGAATGCCTGACAGATGTCCCTGTGTGAACGGCCCCTTTAATCCGGTTGTGGAACATTTCTGAAACGTGCCTAGATGTTGGGTGTTACAAGTTAGAACACTTTTCAGTATTTACTGGGTTAATGATGTTTGTTAAGTCACATGTTTGTTTGTATCCAATCTGGTTTTAGACAGTTAGAAAGCCCGGCAATTTCAGATCTAGTTTGTTGTTCTGATTGGAGACCAAAGTGCCAAGTATTAGCATTTATGGCTTCTCTTCCCGTCTTGTGGTTCTTTGTTCTGAGCAAGAAGAAGAAGCCTCTCTTCTGCCATTTTCAGTCTAGCTGTAAGGATGTAGGAATATTAGCTCTTTGTTATTTTACATCCCGTGAACCTTTTCCCCATGCTAGGTTGTAGTAAACTTTTATTCTTTTAAACACACTGCCTCTTTCATACTCTGCTGATTCACTTTAAAATTAAGAATACCCTAACACTAGATCGGGGCAAACTGCCAGTGTGAACTCGGCCCTTGTGAGGGTAAAATGGAACAGTGTTGTGTAATATGTGTTGGAAGTTCCAGATGCCACGGCCCCTGTCTCAGACCTCCAGACTGTGTGGAAAGAGAGACTAGATAGCTAGATAGGCACATTGACCTTTCTTCCTGTATCTACTCTTCTGCCACTGTCCCCTTTGAAATGCTTATTGTGCTCTCAGGGACCATTTTCCCCTTCTTTATATTCTCCCACTCACATGCAGATGAAGGCAAGCTCTCTCTCTGCATGCATCAAGAGAGAGACATCTCTTGGCACCACGAGGCAAATGGGCCTCTCGCCATCTGCTTCCATCCTTTAGCTAGTAAGTTAGTAATCTATCATGTCCCTACTCTTTCCTATCTTCAGTGTACTTCTCAAATAAAGAGAAGAGTATTTCTCTTCTAAACTTGCAATGTGGCTGTGTAGCTTTGTAAGGTGAGTAACCTGATAAAGTGACGCTGCTGTGTTTATAGCTTTATTTAAGCACTCTGCTAACTAATGGTGACTGGACTAACCACATCAGTTAACCTCATTAATATGTGCTCCCCTTGAAGAAGAGGGAGATAAAAATATATGAAATGAACATGGGGAGAGAGATTCAAGTCCAGTAGCATTCTAATCTGGGAGAACCGGGTTTGATTCCCCACTCCTCCACTTGCACCTGCTGGATGACCTTGGGCAAGCCGTAGTTCTGATAAGAGCTGTCCTTGAAAAAGAGCAGTTTCTGTCAAGAGCCCTCTCAGCCCCACCTACCTCACAGGGTGTCTGTTGTGGGGAGGGGAAGGGAAAGGAGTTTGTAAGCCACTCTGATACACCTTTGGGTAGGGAAGGGCGGGGTATAAATCCAATCTCTTCTTCTTCACCTTAGAGACCAACAAGAGTTTCAGGGTAGAAGCTTTCAAGAGTCCAAGCTCCTTAGTTGTTGTAGATTTTCTGGGCTGTATGGCCATGGTCTTGGCTACAATGTACCTGACATTTCACCAGCAGCTGTGACTGGCATCCTCAGAAGTATAACACAAAAAGATGGGGTACTCTCTGTGTCAATGTGAGAAGAAATTTGGTAGGCAGGTAATTTATATCTACTCAGGAAGGTGGGGTAGGGCTGAGTCATTATCTTGTAGGAGTTCCCCAGGCTGTGACACACTAATGGAAGAGCTTTCCTGAGGAGGTTCTTTTGCATATGGATTGGCTGTTGAACTTCTAATCTTATCTGTAGTGCTGTTGTAAAATGTAGAGCATTTTGCATTTTCAGTACTGGAAACCATGCCCTATTTATTTTTAAACTCTCTTCTTTCCCGTTAAAATTGTGTTTATTTATTTATTTAAATTGTATCCCGCCCTCCCCGCCAAGGCAGGCTCAGGGTGGCTTACAGACAATATATTAAATGGCTTCCCTGTGTAATCTGACATGGTAATTGTATCTGTTGTCCAGCCTTTCAATGTCTTGGAATAAGATACTGTGTCCTGTTTGAGTTAGGCTATGTTCAGCCACTGCTGATTTTTCAGGTTAGCCAAGTCTGCAGTGTCTTTCATGTTCTTTTATTCTTGTCTGGATGATACACTGTGCTGTCCCGATGTAAACCTGTTCACAACTGCAAGGTATGCGATATACTCCTGCAGAAGTGAAGGGGTCTCTTCTGTCTTTTGCTGATTGTAGCATCAGTGATTCCTTTGATATATGGCAAAAACGCTTTTCCTGTGGGAGACTGTTTTTCCTTAGTTGTTTGTTTTACCTTTGGTTTAATCACTCTTCTGATTTTATTCTTGGAGTATCCATTTGCTTGAAGTGTGTGGTTTAGGTGATTTAGTTCATTGTTGAGAAAGTGCAGTTCACATATCCGTCTTGCATGGTCTACTAATGTTTTGATTCTGCCTCTTTTTTGCCGAGGGTGGTGATTGGAGTTTTTGTGTAAACAACAATCCACGTGAGTTGGTTTTCTGTAGACCTTGTGACCTAACTGAAGGTTAGCTTTGTGGATGACCATGATATCTAGAAATGGGAGTTTACCCTCAATTTCTTTTTCTATGCTGAATTTTATGTTTGGGTGGATCTTGTTGAGGTGGTCTAAAACTCCATCAATTCTACCTCCATGGAGATTGGCAACAATGGTCCCCTAGGAGGAAATGGCTGGTTTGGAGGATGGAGTCTATGGCATTGTACCTGTCTGAGGTCCCACCCATCCCCAAATTCTGGCTTCTGTAGACTCCACCACAAAATCTCCAGGAATTTCCCAACCTGGAGTTGGCAAATCTAGTCAGGACATGGCCCCAATGTAGGCCAAAGAAGGCCTGGAATGGCTTCCTGCCTTTGCCTTTTTACTGACAGAATCAAGCTTGGTTGCCTAGCATCAGCCACTGAGAGAAAAGTTAGCCCCACAGGAGCCAAGCAGAAGTGTCTTCGTCAGGAGAGACAATTGTTTTGGCAGTTTATTCTGTCAGGGAAGTGGCCAGGCTAGCAGTGGGTGGGGGAGAGAAGTGGACCCAGCCCCCAGCCAATGGCACACAAGTACTCTTGAGTGGTGGTTGATGGGCCAATGGCTGATGGAGCACACAGCACAGTGAATGGGAAGGCTGGAAACTAAGCTGAAAAGTGTCAACATGTTAGGGCTTTTATATATATATATATAAATCAGATAATTATATGGTGGTTTTTTTAATGATTTCATTGGATTTGTTTTGTGAGCCACCTCAAGCAGATCCCTGGAGTGGTGACCTATCAAACTGAATAAAGGAATAATAACCTCTTAGCTGAGGTTGCCAACCTCCAGGTGGCACCTGGATATCTGCTGCTATTACAATTGATCTCCAGATGACCAAGGTCAGTTCCTCCAGAGAAAATGGCTGCTTTGGAGGGTGCACTCTGTGGCATCATACCCTGCTGAGGTGCCTCCCCTCCCCAAGCCCTGCCCTCCTCAGGCTCCACCCCCTCCACCCCCACAATCTTCAGGAATTTCCAACCCAGCGCTGGCAACCCTACCCACCCCAGTCTTGATGTGGGACCAACTTCCTTTTAGATTTGCCAGGTCCCCTGGACCACTAGTGGGAGATGGGGAGGTAAGGTTGCCAGCTCCAGGCAGGGAAACTGAGCTGTAATTCTGGGGGGATCCCCAGGTCCCACCTGGAGGCTGGCATCCCTACTTCGTTTCTTTCACTTGGTCATTACAAGGGCCAACAAGTTTGGAAGACTGAAGGTCAAAGAAGACGGGGACGGCAAAGGATGAGATGGTTAGACAGTGTCATCGATGCAATGAACATGAAGTTGAGCAAACCTCAGAGGATGGCGGAAGACAGGAAGGCCTGGCGTGATCTGGTCCATGGGGTCGCGAAGAGTCAGACTCGACTGTGCAACTGAACAACAACAACAACAACAACCATAACAAAGTGTACAAGCAGGCAGGGTAGAGAACCAGGCCAGATCTCCTCACGCTTACTGAAGAAAACAGCCTTTGTGCTAGACTCTGAGCTTTGCCCAGGATGTGGCTAGCAGCAGAGGTTTAGCTTTGTGCTTGTGCGTGTGAATGTGTTTGTCCCCCCACACACACACACACAAGCCTGACTGCATTCCCTGCCATCTCTTTCTCCATCCGCTCTTGCTTCAGTGAGAATTGGACCTGTTATAAAACACCGGGTCCAGGCTGATGTGCAGATCTGGTGGAGCTTCCAACGGGAAGATCGGATGTCGTGAAGGTAGTCTCGACGTGCCCAGCGCTTTGTGCACGACAGCCAGAGGGGAAAAAAAACCTCTCCCAAGATTATTTGGAACGAATTAGCTCAAGAGGGAAGGATGGAAGGTGAAAGCAAAGCAGGCCGTTCTATAGACGCTGGCCATTACGGAGCAACGGGGCTCTGATTACTCTATAATTGCAAGCAGGAAGGGTGGTGGGTGAAGAAAGCTTCCAGGCACGGCTCCCCCCATCCACAACGGCCTCTCTGTTATGGCCCTTTTCACTGGGGCTCTGCAACAACGGCTTCATAGCGAACCAGCGACTCCGTAGTAACCGGCCTTCAAAATGCAGTAATGAGGCCACGTTCTGAGACCTTAGCAAATGTCCCTTCAGCCTCTATTCTTTGTGACAATGTCTAGGAAGGGAAAGACCGGCTGCCCGGGGCTGTTTCTCCCTCTTTTCTTCTTCCCTTGCTAAGCAAAACCCCTTCCTACCCAGCTCCTTCCCCCATGTCCTTACCAAACCCTGGGGGTGGGGGGTGGGCAGGCAGGGTGTAATGTATTGGAAGGCTTACATGAATCACCTCATTGACCTCCCATGTAAAGCTTCAAGCCAAGCCACGGCTCCTCCGACGGAACTTCCTATTGGTCGCTCTATAGCAGCGACCAATCAGAACTGTACCTGTTCCCTGCGAGGAGAGACTCTCATTGGTCCTTATCCAAACAACCTCATTGGTTGATTATTGTAAATAGGCGTGGCTATGTTAGCCCGGGAATGTTTAAAAGGAGCCTAGCTCCCAATGTTAAGCTGTTCTGGTTATGAATGCATTTGAGTGCTTGTTTGTTACTTCAATAAAGCTGATTCACTGGCTGAAATCACTCTCCGGACCTTTGTTAGTGGCGATCTAACACAGGGGGCTGAAAAAGGAGATGGAATGGCAAAGGACTCCCATTCAGCTCAACTTCAGAGCACAAGAACCTCCTTGGACGGGGCCAGGAAGCAGCCGGCAGCTGCGTCTGGCCTTAGACTTTGCTTCCTGGTCCCTCCTCGCCTCTTCCTTGAGTGTATATAAGCAGGGGTGGGGGAGCCTTCTCATTCACCTCCTTCCGCTTGGCCTTGTCCTAGCAGGAAACAGCTGTGGAGAGACAGGACGGGAGTCCTCGGGCCAGCCTGATAAACATCTCGCCCGCCTTCCCTGGCACAATAGTCCAGGGTGAAGGAAAGGCTTTTCCGTCCTTTACCCCAGACTCCAGGGAGTGGCCCGGCGCAGCAGCTCCTGCCCTGGGCCCAGGGACTCCTTGGAACCGCAAGGTGAATGCCGTCACTCCCTGGCATAACTGGGATAGGTCCGTGCTGTCGTGATGCGCTTTTGTTCCTCCGAGACAGCCTCATGAGCTCAGCGGCAGGCAGGTGGTCCAGCCTCGTGTGCAGTGTATAATTTATCAAATAGCCCCATGCCTGAGGGGACAGGCGGCAGGCATTGGCCTCTCTCACTCAGCGAAGAGAGTGCGCGCATTAAGGTTGGATGATTCACTAAGCAGAGGGAGACAGGGCTCTCCCGGAGACCCCTCTGCCTACGTAACCCGGACAGCAACGAGGAGTGTATAAGGACCAGTAGACAGAGAATTCAGCAATGCTGTACCGAATAAATATTTGCCCCTCCCGTGGCAGTTTCTCTTCTGACCACCTCAGGCCCCAGCCTTCAAATCCCCCCCCAACCCAGGCCGGGCGACGGAGGCAGTGCTGCTGCCTCCGTCGGCCGGCCGGCCGGCTTGCCGGCCCCCCCCCCCCCCCCCCCCCGGGGCCTGGGGGGGGGGGGCAGCAGGTTTAAAGAGGTATTGTTTTCAGTGGACAGCAATGTTCCCTCTAAGCTGTGGAGTCTCGTGAGCAAAAATTCTACTCTGTGAGCTACTTCCATTAAAGTTGTGAACAAGCGATTTGGCTACTACATAGATTAGTTTGCTCTGGAGCCATCCCTTCCTGAGCTCAGACAAAAATGTGTGAGCCGGAGTCTAAAAAACTGTGAGCTAGCTCACACTAACTCAGCTTAGAGGGAACACTGGTGGACAGTAGACCTAATCTCCAGAGTTCCCATTGAAAATAATGGCCCTTGAAACTTTAATGGGTGGACTTTACTGGGGCCAGTGCCCATGGGTGGCCAGTGCCAGCTGTCTGAGCGCACCTGTGTTCTTAAGGGCCATTTTTTGGTTTTTTCCCCCAAAGACAATTTATTAGGATATAATAAAAAAAAAGTTCAGCCATACATCAAAACTTATGCAATTATATATCCTCCCCTCCTCCCTTCCCCCCCCCTTCTCGGCTTCCCACAGTGCTCCAACCTCCAGCCCAATTCTTGAATTTTCTTCATACCTCCCTCTCTCGTTATTCACATCCACAGGTAACTTATCTTTTAGCTGTTATTCTTATTTATCTATTTTCTACTATCCTTTAATTACTCCTGCTGCCTGGGGGGGGGCAGCTAGTTTAAAGAGGTATTGTTTTCAGTGGACAGTAGACCTAATCTCTAGAGTTCCCATTGAAAATAATGGCCCTTGAAACTTTAACGGGCGGACTTTACTGGGGCCAGTGCCCATGGGTGGGCGTGCCCTCCAGCTGTCTGGCAGCACCTGTGTTCTTAAGGACCATTGTTTTCTATGGGTCTGAAGGTCGGGTCTTCCTAGGGAAGGTGGTGGCTGATTAAAAGTTAGAGGACACAAGGGATCTCCCCCTCTCTTCCTGCCTATGCAAAATGCTTGGTCCTGAAATCCTTAAACCTGAAAAGTGTAGCCGGAATGAAATCCTAAATAAATAAATAAAACAGTAACAGCACTCCCCACAAATCCAGGATAAGGAAAAGGCTGCCCTCTCCCAAATCCTGAAATGAACTCATTACATTTGAAAGGGCACACCTCAGAACTTGGGCAGGCCTCATGGAGCAGCAGACTCGTCAATTCCGCTGGCATGACATGATGTTTTCCTGCCCCTTCTGGAAGTGACAGAGGGCCAGTGGATTTATTTGTTTTCATTTATTATGTAACATTTATGAATCGCCCAGTCCCTACTATTGTAGGGCTCTGGGTGACATACAACATAGTGAAAACATTAAAACTATAAAATAAATGTGCACCGTATTGGCATTGGTACATTAAATAAGAGGAGCTGTGGTGGCTCAAGTGGTTAAGACGCTGAACTGCAGGCTGTGGAAGGTCAGTAGTTCAGCAGTTCGAGACCCGGGTGCCGCAAGACGGAGTGAGCTCCCATCTCTAGTTCCAGCTCCTGCCAACCTAGCAGTTCGAAAGCAAGAAATTGCAAGTAGATAAATAGGTACTACTTCGGTGGGAAGGTCACAGCGTTCCGTGCGCCTTGGTATTTAGTCATGCCGGTCACATGACCACGGAATCGTCTTCGGACAGCGCTGGCTCTTCGTCTTGGAAACGGAGATGAGCACCGCAACCCTAAAGTCGGATTCGACTGGCTTTCGAGCAAGGGAACCTTTACCTTTACCTTACATTAATTAAGAAATCAAATGGCGAAAATGATCGTTTCCTTCCATTTCCGGCCTGTGATCGCCTCGCAGGTGTGTGTGTGTGTGGGGGGGGAAGTAAAATGGTCAGAGGAGGAGGAAAGTGGGGGGAGGGTGCCAGGCATGATTTAAGCCATCACTGCCCTCAACCAAAAGCCTGGCGGAACACCTCTACCTTACAGACCCAGCGGGATTGCATCAGATCCTGCAGGGCCCTACTGGTGTTTGGCAGAGAGTTCCACCCGGTTGGGGCCAGAACTGAAAAGGCCCTGCCCCTGAATGAGGACAGCCAGATGTCTTTAGGGCTAGGGATCACCAGCAGATTGTTATCTGAGGAGCGCAGTGCTCTCCCGGGGACATATCGGAGGAGACAGTCCTGCAGATACATTGGTCCCTGACCGCTCAAGGCCTTGAAGGTCGAGACCAAAAACCATGAACTTGACTTGGTACTCCACTGGAAGCCAGTATAGCTGGTGCAGCAGAGGTCATATATGCCAGGGGTCATTTCGTAGAAAAAGAGCTGCAGGAGCTCATTAGCATATGCCGTGCCCCCTGACATCACCGGAAGTGATGTCAGAAGGGGAAGCTAAGGGGGGGAGGCATCTTCAAAAGCCTCCCCTTCCCTTCCCTAGCCGGCCTGCCAAGAATACAATGGGGCCATAGAATACAATGGAAAGGGGCACCCTCCCCCCACTCTAGAGATAAGGAGCTTGGGGTGGGAGTGGGCAGCTGGGGCTTGCCGCCACCGCCATTTGTGCCCACTCCTGGGCTGCCGGAGTGGTGCTCCGGTGCGCTCCAGCCCCAAATGTCCCTTGTATGTGCCATTCATGACATTCCTATCAGGACTCATGCTGCCACATTGTGAATCAGTTGGAGTTTCCGGGTCAGTCTTAAGGGCAGGCCAGCATAGAGCTAATTACAGTAGTCTAGCCTGGAGGTGACCGTTACATGAATGACCAACCATGCACCAAAGCCATGAGGGGCTACAAGGCCGTACCTGAATCTGGCACTTCTGAGTCACTTTGCGAGTCCTGAGACAAAGGGTTGCTCCACAAGGTCTGCTGGATGTACAGCTAGCTGAGGAAACTTTTCTACTCTAAGAGATCTTGTTTGAAGTGTTCAGGCTGATGTCAAGCAGATTGGCACAGAGGGAAGGAGGGACCGAAGGCCTTTTCCAGACTGGCTAAAATCTCACACTGTAGAGTTGCCCGCTCTGGGTTGGGAAATACCTAGAGATTTTGGGGGTGAAGCCCAGGGAGGGTGGGGTTTCAAGAGGGGAGTTACCTCAGCAGGGCATAATGTCATAGAGTCCACCAGAGGTCATTTCGGGGGGGAACGCGGGGGAACGCAATTCCCCTGGGTGAGGTGCAGGGGGCGGGGCACATGACGAAGCCCCGCCCCCTGCTTCCGGCCGCCCCGCTTCCAGCCCTCATTCAGCCAGGAGGAAGCAGGAGAAGAGGGAGGGTAAGTTGCTTCCCCCCCGCCTCTCCCCACCCCTGCCTGCCTGGGGCCAGGGAGGGCCTTGGCGGGGCTTCCTCGCACTCCCGCTGGCCTTGCAGGTCCACCGCCGGGCCCCTGATGTCAGCGGGTGTGGCATATGCTAATGAGTTATGCTAATGAGTTCCCCTAGCTCTTTTTCTATGAAATGACCCCTGGAGTCCACCCTCCAAAGCAGCCATTTTATCCAAGGGAACTGATCTTGGTTTCTGGATCAATTGTAATAGTAGGAAATCTCTAGGTGCCATCTGGAGGTTGGCAACCCTAGCAGACTACATTTCCCAGAATCACCTAGCCTCAAAACCTAGTCTTCATGCCCCATACCTAGGGATGTCAGCTTCCAGGCGGGATCTGGGGAACCCCTGGAATTACAGTTTAGACTACAGAGATCAGTTCCCCTGGAGAAAATGGATGCTCTGGAAGGTACACTCTATGGCATCGTACCCCACTGATGTCCTTCCCCTTGCTTTTATTTTCCTCCGCCCCCCCAAAAAAAACCCCGCTCATTTCTCCCATGAGCTAGGAGACTCACCTTCCCCAACCGTGATGGGCCCTCGTACAAAACAATTTTGCGCCCAACTACAGAAAAGCATCCCAACTCCTTGAGTCATTTTGAGTCAGACAGAGCCAGAGTGACCGGAGGCCAAGCATCTAGAACAGAACCATTCATAAATCCCAAGCTCATTACAATAATGTAATAATGGTTTAAAAGGGCACTGCATGTCAGAGCTTAATATTGTGCATGATGACTAGACAGGGTGAAAAGGGGAAAAAAATCGGTCTCAAAAACTCTTTTATTTTCTTTGCAGGGCTCAGTCAATTGGGGAAGTTACATTGTGTGTGCACGTGAGTTAAGTGGCAGGGATTTGAACCCTCCAGCCGAGGGGCCTAATGAGGACATGCTGAAATCCTACAATGATTCCCTAAGGAGCATTAGGATATTTTGGGACCCTGTTGCACTGCCACTGAGCATTTCAGTGGGTATGCAACTGCTGCTGAACTGTTCAGCAGCGGTCCTCTGTGTCACAATGCACGCTGGCAAAGTGATGGCGGGGAGCAGAACCCCGGCCACCCATTCCGTGGATCCTCTTGCACAAGGAGGCCCACTGAACAACAGATCATCAACAAGTACTGCAGAACAGTTCAAGACTGATACAGACTGACAGGGAAGATGCCATAGAGTTGCCTGGAAGCTAAAGATCATAGAAGAGGTGGAATGCACTGCCACAGGGAGTGGTGGCAGCTACAAGCATAGACAGCTTCAAGAGAAGAAGAGGAAGAGGAGAAGAGAAGAGATTGGATTTATACCCCGCCCTTCCCTACCCAAAGGAGTCTCATAGTGGCTAACGAACTCCTTTCCCTGCCCCCCCCCACAACAGACACCCTGTGTGAGGTAGGTGGGGCTGAGAGAGCTCTGACAAAAACGGCTCTTTTTCAAGAACAGCTCTTATCGGAACTACGGCTTGCCCAAGGTCATCCAGCCAGATGCAAGTGGAGGAGTGGGGAATCAAACCTGGTTCTCCCAGATTAGAGTCGACGCACTTAACCACTACACCAAACTGGGGACTGGATAAACATCTGGAGCAGAGGTCCATCAGTGACTATTAGCCTCAACATATAGATGAAATGCTATGTTTGGGGCAGTGATGCTCTGTATTCTTGGTGCTTGGGGGGCAACAGTGGGAGGGCTTCTGGAGTTCTGGCCCTGCTGATTGACCTCCTGATGGCACCTGGGTTTTGGCCACTGGGTGACTGGATGGGCCACTGGCCTGATCCAACATGGCTTCTCTCAAGGCTTTTTTTTTGTAGAAAAAGCCCAGCAGCGATTCATTAAAATAATAGGCCACACCCAACAGCAGAAACTCATTAGCATATTAGGCCATACCCTTGACAGCGTGGCTGCGGGGAGCCTGGGCAAACTGGCCCTTGGAGGGAAGGGAAGGCAGTTTAAACCGCCTTCCCTTGGCTTGTCTGGGCGCCCTGCAGCCAGCCCTTGCACAGGCCGGGGAAGGCACGGGGAGGGATTTAAATGCCTCCCTGATCCTTCCATAGGGTTGCCAAGTCTTCTTACCTTGGCAGCGGGGGAGCCTCGCCGGGCTCGCCGCCAGCACATCACAGGAAGTGACGTGCTACGTCGCTCACATTGAGGGCGTGGCCTAGATCGTCAGAGGGAAAACCATAGAGTTTCCCTCCGACAATCTGGGCCACGCCCCCAACGTGAGCAACGTGGCTGCGTCAACTCCGGTGACGCAGCCACACTGCGCTTCGAGGGGCGGAGTTCCAAAGTGGGGGGTTCCCCGCCCCCTGCCCCCACTTGGCAGCCCTATCCTTCCAGGGCCTCCCTGGCCTGCCCGTCTTGGAGTCACTGGGGGGTCACTCTCCAGGCCTTCCCTCTGTAGCCACACACGCAGAGGTTTTGGCTGTAGTGGGCATGGCCAACTCTGAGGCTAGCCGGAACTCCATTCCTGTGCGTTCCTGCCCAAAAATAGCCCTTGTTATGTTCTTATAGATGGAACACTCTGTCTAGGGCAGTGATGCTATGTATTCTTGGTGCTTGGGGGGCAACAGTGGAAGGACTTCTGGAGTTCTAGCCCCATTGGTGGACCTCCTGATAGCACCTGGGTTCTGGCCACCGTGTGACATGGACTGGATGGGCCATTGGCCTGATCCAACATGGCTTCTCTTATGTCCTTATGTCCTTAAGAGGTGTGACAGCCTCCACAAATTACTACAGAAGTCCAGGGAGAAAATGACAGAGACCATGGAGTTTGCATAACTAGTTTGCTATATTGAAAGCCGTATCAAAGAGGGAACCTAAGTGAACAGTGTGACAGCCTCCACAAATTACTACAGAAGTCCAGGGAGAAAATGACAGAGACCATGGAGTTTGCATAACTAGTTTGCTATATTGAAAGCCGTATCAAAGAGGGAACCTAAGTGAACACACTTTCTGACCTACATGTGCTATAAGAAAAGAGAGGGCTTAGAGAGGGTCATTTGAGGGTTTTGGAGGTGATCAGAAAGCTGAGGCGCAAGTGCAGTTGCCAGTCCCCAGGTGGTGTCTGGAGATCTCCTCTAATTACAACTGTTCTCCAGGCTATAGAGACCCATTTCCCTGGAGAAAATGGCTGCTTTAGAAGGTAGACGCTAGGGGCAGGGGTCGTTTCGTAGAAAAAGAGCTAGGGGAACTCATTAGCATAACACATTAACATATGCCACACCCCCTGACATCACCGGAAGTGTGTCATAAGGCCACACACCCTGACATCACCAGAAGTGTGTCATAAGGACACACACCCCGCCCCCAACGGTCCCGGCCGCCGCCGGCCTCCCTCCCTGGCCCCAGGCAGGCAGGGGTGGGGAGAGGCAGGGAGGAAGCAACTTACCCTCCTTCTTCTCCTGCCTCCTCCTGGCTGAATGAGGGCGGAAGTGGGGTGGCCAGAAGCGGGGGGCGGGGCTTCGTCATGTGCCCCACCCCCCGTAACTGCGATCCCCCCGAAATGACCTCTGGCTAGGGGCATTATATCCCATGGAGGCCCCTCCCTGCCCCAAAACCCACCCTCCCCAGGCTCCACCCTCAAAATCTCCAGGAATTTCCCAAGTCAGATGGGGTAACCCTGGGTTGAAGAGAAGGTTTCTGGGACCCTTGCTGGCCAGGTGCCAGGGGCCATCTGATGGGAAGAAGGCTCCTGGTTTTCAGGGAGGGGCTGCAGAAGCTCCTGATGGAAGCCATGGAAGCCTGAGACTTTTGAAATGTGGCCCATGGAGAGAGTTGACGGCCAAGCCACCTTTGCCATCAGCTCTCTCCATGGACCACATTTCAAAAGATGTCAGGAAATAGATGTCTGATGGAGATTTCCCTCCCTCCTCTGGCAACTCTGAATCAGATGGTCAAGAGCTGTCCATCTGTCCATGCCAAATCATTCATGTCAAAAAAAAGGGATTTTTTTTTTAGTACATAACTTTTAAAAACAACTGGACATCCACAAGTATAGAGATTACATAGTCCAGTGGTGGCGAACCTATGGCACGGATGCCAGAGGTGGCACTCAGAGCCCTCTCTGTGGGCACGCATGCCATCGCCCCAGCCAGGCCCAGACTATCATTAAAGTGTCAAATTCTCTGCCAAATAATTTTAAGTAAATGAAAGCATTTGGGATTGCTTTCCTTACTTTGTTTGGATCATCTTAAGTTAATGTTTGAGTTGTTTTTTCTAAAGTTAAACCTCAGTAGTCAGGTTAAATTGCCGTGTTGGCACTTTGCGATAAATAAGTGGGTTTTGGGTCGCAGTTTGGGCACTCGGTCTCTAAAAGGTTCGCCATCACTGACACAGTCAATAACTATGGTAACAACATCAAACTGTAACAACTGTGTTTTTCAAAGGAAGATTTACTAATGGGGTTATTATCTATTTTTTTCCAATACAGTATTCCATTTGCTAAGAAATAACTTATAAGCTGAATATGAGATCTGAACATTCCAGCCTGTTGAGATCTTATCCATTATAAAATGGTCCCAGACCTTGGCATACCAAAGCTGTATAGTAGGAGGAGAAGGATCTTTCCAGTGCTGTGCAATTGTCGACTTTGCAGCTGACAACAAAATGGAAACTAAAGATTTCTCAGAGGAGGTAATGTTATGTACAATCCAGTAATTCAGTAAAATACATTCAGGTCTTTCTGGGATCTTGTGTCCAGTCAGATTTTGGATTTGATTCAAAACTTTAAACCAAAAGGTTTTAATAACTCCACAGTCCCACCAGCAATGTTTGAAAGTACTTATACTCCCGCATTTCCAACATAGCGGAGAATAAGGTTTGTTCACGTGATAAATTGCACTGGTGTTAAGTACCATCTTGACATGAGTTTATAGTTTTGTTGCAAAATATTGATAGAAGTAGTATTAAGAGCTGGAGATGTCCAAATCGTTTGCCATTGCTGTTGGTTAAGTCTCTCCCAAAATCTACATGCCATGCCTTTGCATAAGATGGCAAAGATGTATTATCTAGGTCTAATAAAATAGAATATGTATTTAGAAAGAAGACCTTTAAGTTTTGGTTTATGCTTAATTAAAACATTTTCAAAATCTGTATGTCCTTTTTTATATACGTTAAGAAATACCAAAGTTGACTTGTTATTTGTTTAAATGTTATATGGAAAATAAATAAAATGTTTTGTAAAAAAAAAAAAAAATCATGTCAAAACTACCCTATGCATCAGTCTATGTCCAGTTCTCATGCCTGCCCATTCATACGCTAGCTGATCCTCTGTAATTCATTCATTCATGCCACATCTTTCCTCTTGGCTCAAGGTGGCTTACAAGCAGCTATTAGAATATTACAAATTAAAACTAAATAACCCCTCCGCAGGATGCCTGCTGTTCATACCCCATCAAAATCAGCAGTGCTGATTCTGTGAACTTAGGCAGATCATGAGAGGGAGGGCAGGAAGGGTTGCATCAGTGCTTAGTTCTTGTGGCCCTTTCTTACACGCCCAGGGAAATGCTGATCGCCACTTGGGGTCAGGCAGCAAGTTTTCTCCAGGCCAGTTTGGCTGGAGATCCTGGTAGGGCTGCCAAGTCCCCCCGGGGGGGCGGGGAAACCCCCACCCCAGAGGCCCGTTCCCCACCGGCGGCGGATCGGGCCCCGGGGGGAACCCCACCCCGGCGTGCGTGTCACCAGGAAATGACGTTATGACGCCGGGCACGCTGGGGGCGGGGCCACGACCATCTGAGGGGGAAACTCTATGTTTCCCCCTTGGATGGTCGTGGCCCCGCCCCCAGCGTGCCCGGCGTCATAATGTCACTTCCTGGTGACGTGTGTACGGCATGCGCGCGCATAGGACGCCAGACGGGAGTCCCCCGCTCCCGACGATTTTCGACTTGGCAACCCTAGATCCTGGGGTGTTTTTTTACAATCTCTGGGCATGGAACAAGGGTTATTGGGAGTGTGGGGAGGGAAGGTATTTGTGAATTTCCTGCATTGTGCAGGGGGTTGGACTAGATGACCCTGGAGGTACCTTCCAACTCTATGGTTCTATGAAAAGGCCTGGCAAACACGCAATCCTTGTGAGCCTCCTGAAGATCTCCAGTGAGGAGGAGGAGGAGGAGGGGGAGGAGGAGAGATTGGATTTATACCCCGCCTTTCACTCGGAGTGGCTTATGAACTCCTTTTCCTTCAATAGTCACCCTGTGAGGTAGGTGGGGCTGAGAGAGCGCTTTCCAGAACTGTCCTTGAGAGAACAGCTCTGACAGAACTATGGCTTGCCCAAAGTCATCCAGCAGCTGCAAGTGGAGGAGTGGGGAATCAAACCCAGTTCTCCCAGATTAGAGTCCGTGCACTTAACCACTACACCAAGGAGCCCATTCCACATGCCCACAAAACGATTACGCAGTTTCTGGCAACAGCAAGAAGCGTGCCAAAGCCTTATATGGTTCACCTTTAAGAAGTGGGTTTTCCCTGCCCTCGCAGGTATGGATAATGGATCACAGTTTGCTAGGAGGGTGAAGAAATCCACATGGAAGAAATGGGAAGTGTACCCACCACCAGTGACCCAAGGTTTCCTCTTTGCTAAGGAACAAGCCTTTCCGCCACCAGAAGCAAAATCAGAGGCATTGGCAGTGACTGGATGATTCACAGGCAGCCTGCATGATAGCACATGCAGGGGAGGGGCTGTGGCTCAGTGGAAGAGCCTCTACCTTGAATGCAGAAGGTCCCAGGTTCAGTCCCCAGCATCTCCAGTTAAAAAGGACCAAGCAGCAGCTGATGTAAAAGACCACTGCCTGAGACCCTGGCAAGCCCATGTCAGTCTGAGTAGGCAATACTGACACCCAGGGCTTTTTTTGTAGAAAAAGCCCAGCAGGAACTCATTAGCATAATTGGCCACATCCAAAAGCAGAAACTCATTAGCATATTAGGCCACACCCCTGACAGCACAGCTCATTAGCATATGTGGCCACACCCCTGTGTTACCAGAAGTGTGCTCATCCAGCCACACCCACCTTTTGCTTCTTATTCTGTTCACCTTGTTTGTTGTCAAAACCCAGGACTTTTTTTGTAGCAGGAACTCCTTTGCATGTTAGGCCACACACCCATAATGTAGCCAATCCTAATGAGATTCTGCTGTTGGGTGTGGTCTATTATGCTAATATGTTCCTGCTGGGCGTGGCCAACTCAGGAGCCAGCTGGAACTCTGTTCCTGTGCGTTCCTGCCCAAAAATAGACCTGCTGACACCGATGGACCAGTCTAAGGCAGCTTCATCTGTGTTCACATCAGCACTTGACGCTGTGAGCAACCTGACCAGGGGTCTTCTCCCGAGGTAAACAAGGGAAGATGAAACAAGCCCCACTGCCTACATGGGACACCCTTCTCCTACACACTTAAGGAAGCACCTGAGCTTCATAGGGTGGCAGAAAATCCCAGCTCTTGAAGAAGAAGAGCTACATAAAATCTGAGGACACTTGGCCGCCAAGGTGTTGCAGGGAAATGCAAATGTAAAAATGCTCAACTTGACTGCACAGTTCTTTGCCTCTCAGGGGAAATTGTGAATGCCGAACGTAGGGAGTGCAGGTCTTGTCTCTACCAATGACAGTAATTACAAAAAAAAAAAAATATTCCTCATATGTAAATTTCCACATCTCTGTACTTAATATCACCAGGGTGCCAGCCCTCTTAAATCCTTTTCCTCCAAAACAAAAATATTGCCGCGATTTCATCCCAAGTACTTAGTAAAGATATAGGCCACGGTCCCCCGACCTTGTTTGGTGTAGTGGTTAGGTGTGTGGACTAGGGTTGCCAAGTCCATTTTGGCCCCCAGTGGGGGACTTTGGGGGGGTGTTCCCGGAGGGGGTGGGGCATCCCCAACATGATGATGTCACGTTGGGGACGTCCGCACCCCCCCCATGTGCGCGTGGGGAAACGCCAGCTCCCTGCACTTAAAGTGCAGCTTGGGAGGAAACATGGGTTCCACACACTTAAAGGGAGAGATGGGTGGCTGTGGGTGTTGGGGGTGGGGTTTCCCCTGCCAGCCATTTGGCCAGCGGCAGGTAGAACCCCCCCAAAATGGGGGACCCCTGGCAAACTGGGGGTTTTGGCAACCCTATCTACCACTGAGCCATGGCCCCTCCCCTTCTAGCAATCAGGCATAACGGGGATTGGTTTCCCAATCTGGATCTAGCGACCCTAGGGTCCCCCATCCCCCATCGGAGGCCGGGGGGGGCTGGCAACCCTAACCCCAACCCCAACAAACAAAGCTAAAAAACCCATCTTGCATCTTCCTCGAAGAGGACCACCACTCACAGCAAGGCAAACATTGTCTACGGACAACCGGAGGACAAGGCATGAATAGCATGTAGCTGTAGCTTAGGGTTGCCAGGTCTGGGTTGCAAAATACCTGGAGACTTTGGGGGTGGAGCCAGGAGAGAGCGGGGTCTGAGGAGTTGAGGGGCCTCAGCAGGGTAAAATGCCACAGAGTTCACCCTCCAAAGCAGCCATTTTCTCGAGGGGAGCTGATCTATGTCAGCTGGAGATCAGTTGTAAAAGCGGGAGATCCCCAGGCCCCACCTGGAGTCTTGGCAACAAACACACGGGAAACACGGCAACGTTGAGTAAAATGTGGAAAATCACCATGTAACAACAAAAACAAAGTACACAATTCTGATATACTACCAGGGGTCATTTCCTGCAGGAGCGCACAGGAGCGGAGCTCTGGTAGTAAAGAGCCCAGGGGGCGGGCACATGCAACAAGCCCCACCCCCTGGTCCCAGCAGCCCTCAGTCAGAGCAAGAAGCAGCCAGGTAAGCTGCAGAACCCCCCCCCCCGGCCCCCCGGTCCAAAACAGTCCAGTGGCACCTTTAAGACCAAGTTTTATTCAGGTACAAGCTCTCCCTCCTCTGTGAGGACAGATCTGCACGTTCCCCCCCCCCCAATAGCTAGCAATCCAAAACAGTCCAGTGGCACCTGAGCAGTGGGTGTTGCCTTCTGACACACTTCCGGTGACGTCAGGGGGTGTGGCATATGCAAATGAGTTGTGCTAATGAGCTCCTGCACCTCTTTTTCTACGAAATGACCCCTGTATACTACTATAACTTCATTAATTAATTAAATCATATACTTATAATATGCAGTGAAGACCCTAGTGTGATTTGATTATTATAGTGCACTAACAACAATTATATAAATGAAACAATATTCAATCTTAAAGGAATGTCCAAAGTTACAGAGATGAATATGCAGACAAGGTTCAATGTTGTGGCTGTCGTGTTTTCAAAAAAGAAACACACGTCACGCAACATGCCTCCCAGGCAAAAATTGCGTGTTTCGAGGAGTTCTTCTTCAGGCAAATTATTTCTCCTGGAACCGAAACTCACCAATGCTACAATGCACAAGTCAAGAAATGCTATACGTGGCTTCTCTGGTTCTCCATCACGGTGATTTTCCACGTTTTACCTCAACTGGAGGCTGGTGACCTTACTGTAGCTGTATTTCTCTACTGGGATATCTGGAAGGTTCAAAATCATAGGGTGTGGTCACACGGCAAGCTTACCACAATTTGTTCCCGCTGCAGATTTGATTGGGAATATTTTTTTCAGGTTGGGATGACCACACACCCCTCCCTGAACTGCCTGCATTGCACAACAAGGCCCCATTCAGATAGCCACGCCGCCACTTGGGCAGCACATCTTGTTTAAAAAAAAATTGGCTTTGCACATGCACATAGACACATGGCTGAATCACCACTCCCTCAGAGACTTGCCGTACTCCCTTGTTCTTGCAGGTCCCGTCCCACCAACAGCAAACAAAATTAACCAGCGACGTACAACTGAGCACTGGAGTCTATATGTGCAGGATTGCTCATGCGCACAACGATGGAAGCTTGTAAAAAAAATTGCAAGAAGGACGTTCAGATGACCTAATCACGATCATTGCGAGCAGGGCTTTTTTTGTAGAAAAAGCCCAGCAGGAACTAATTAGCATAATAAGCCATACCTAACAGCAGAAACTCATTAGCCTATTAGGCCACACCCCTGACAGCACAGCTCATTAGCATATTAGGCCATACCCCCATGTTACCAGAAGTGTGGTCATCCAGCCACACCCATTTTTTGCTTCTTATTCTGTTTACCTTGTTTGTTGTCAAAACCCAGGGCTTTTTTTGTAGTAGGAACTCCTTTGCATGTTAGGCCACACACCCCTAATGTAGCCAATCCTAATGAGTTTCTGTTGTTGGGTGTGGCCTGTTATGCTAATGAGCTCCTGCTGGGCATGGCCAACTCAGGAGCCAGCCGGAACTCCGTTCCTGTGCGTTCCTGCCCAAAAATAGCCCTGATTGCGAGATATGGCTGTCCAGATCGGTGAAATCGCGGATTCAGAGTGCAAATATCCGGAAAGTACTTGATTTTCCAGGTGTAGGAAGACTCGCGAGGGAACCGGGAGGATTGCGCGAGTGAGCCCCCTTCGGTGTGGGAGACGGACAGGGCCGGCCCTAGCTTATTTTGCACCCTAGGCAGGATCCCTTCTGGTGCCCCCCTGGTGCGCCGCCCCCCTACCCCCATGTGCCACCTGCTGTGCGCTGCCCCCTCCCGCAATGCCACTAGCTCAGAAATGCCACCACCTCGGGCTTGGGTGGCCTCCTCCAGCGGCGATCAGCGAGCACCCGGTCAGGGAGGGGGCTTTTGGTGGGGGGAGGGCGGGTGCCGTTTGGCACCCTTAAGGGCCGGCGCGCTCTAGGCGAATGCCTAGTTCGCCTAGTGAGCAAGCCGGCCCTGGAGATGGATGCGGGCGTCTGATCAGCAATGTTAAATGCTAGAGGGAACAGCGGTGAAACTCGATCAGTATGACCGTGTGACCACGGCCACTGTCACATTGGTTTGCCAACCTCCCGGTGGGCCTTGGAAATTTCCTGGAATCACAACTGATCTCCAGACTACAGAATTCAGTTTCCCCAGAGGAAAATTTGGAGGGCAGACTTGGGAGGGAGGACTCGCTGGCATTGGTCCCTCCCCTCCCCAAACCCCGCCCTCCCCTTGATCTCCTGGCACTTCCTGATCCAGAGTTGCCACTGCCCTAGGTATCCGAGGGCATAAGCCACTGCAGGTCCTCCTCATTACAGCCACTCGTCAGTGAAAACACTACCATCATGGAGGCGCTAGCACCCTCCCGGCTTCTCTTTCTTTACGAGCGTGAAATACGGGAAGCAAATTACTACACTCCGCAGGACAAAATGCATACAGAATTCTTCTTCCTCCTTTTTTTTTTTTTAATTTTAAGAATTCTTCTTCCTCCTACTTGCAGAGTCCCTGGAGCAGAGGAGCCTTGGCAACATATCCGTTCAACAAAACCAGGACGCTTTCCTTTGTTACTCAACATGCACAAAAGACTATTAAATGTCTGGAGCCACATCAGAAGCTGCTGCCCACACATGCTCTGTATCTCAAGGAGCCAGGAAAAGAAATACAAAGCTCGAATTCCCTCGCTGTGTGGTTCTACCTCCCCTCCCCTACTTTTACAGATGGAAATTCATCAGAGACCTACTTTTATCAACAAATTCAGGTTGACGACTGTCTGGTTAGAGAAAGTGGACGGAGAGGACCTTTTTTTCCCCCCTGGCACTCTTCCATAAAGCTGCAATTCAGGGACATCCAGTGAAACCTGTGGGCAGCAGGCGCCGTTCGGCCAAAGACACAGCACTTCTGCACAGAGTGCATAATTCATTTCTGCCCTGCGGTGCCACGAGATACAGTCAAGGCCACTAGCTGAGCTGGCTTTGAAAGAAGACCAGGCAGATCCCTGGAAGACAATTGTCATGGCTAAAAGCCATCGGGAGGAGTAAAAGTAACCTCCGTTTTCTGATGTGGGGGATCTGTAAAAGCCGGTGGCTGTTTGGGCAACAGCAGGCGGTGTGGGGAGGGGGTTATTGCCTTCATGTCCTGCTTCTGCTTCCCAAAAGGCATGTGTCTGACTAAGGCTGCCAATCTCCAGGGGGTGGCTGGGGATCTACCGGGGTCACAACTGATCTCCAGAGATCTGTTCACCTGGAGAGAATGGCCACTTTGGAAGGTGGACTCTATGGCATTATACCCACTCTGAGGTCTCTCACCTCCCCAAATCCCACCCTCCTCAGGCTCCACCCCCGAAATCTTTAGGTATTTCCAAGCCAGTGCTGGCAACCCTACTGACCACTGAGGGGAAACTGGATGATGGCTTACCAGGACACTTACGAGACGCGGCTGGTCCGGCTGCAAGTCTGAAGCTATTGAAGCTGACTACATGTTGGAGATTGGCGTCCGATTTAGTGTTCCCAATGCATGTCAGTATGAGCAGGGCTATTTTTGGGCAGGAACGCACAGGAATGGAGTTCCGGCTGGCTCCCAAGTTGGCCACGCCCAGCAGGAACTCATTAGCATAATAGGCCACACTCAACAGCAGAAACTCATTAGGAGTGGCTACAATTAGGGGTATGTGGCCTAACATGCAAAAAGCCCTGGGTTTTGACAACAAACAAGGTAAAGAGAATAAGAAGCAATAGGTGGGTGTGGCTGGATGACCACACTTCTGGTAACATGGGGGTGTGGCCTAATATGCTAATGAGTTCCTGCTGTTGGGTATGGCCTATTATGCTAATAAGTTCCTGCTGGGCTTTTTCTACAAAAAAAGCCCTGAGTATGAGTATGAAAAACACAGCAGCTTAAAGGGAACACCCTGATGAAGGATGAACTTTGAAACGTTGTTATCAAACATCCGGACACAACGTCAAACTATTTAGTAGTTCTCCACTGTTCATACATTGCAGCACATGCCAGTTCTCCATTGATTACATTTTGTATTTTTCCATTGTAGCTGCTTTGTATACATCATTCTCTATCACATGTCCTTCACCTTTTTGGCTAGTTGTAATTGTTGAGTCTGTTTACTACACTTGCTTTTGTCTTCTATTATCATTACCAGGACACTTAGCATGACTCAGCAAGATTTTTCTTGTATTCTTTCTTTAGTTGTTTGCCTTTCTCCCCAGCAGAGACCCAACGTGGCTTATGTCATTCTCCTCACCTCTGTTTTATCCTCACAACAACCCTGTGAGGCAGGTTAGGCAGAGAGCACGTGACTGGCCCAAGGTCACCCAGCAAGCTTCCATGGCAGAGTGGGGATTTGAACCGGGGTCTCCCAGATCCTAGCCCAACACTCTGATCGCTAAACGATGCTGGCTCTTATGCCTACCCATGGAGTGGAAGTTACCAGCACTGTGTGCTAGTGGTTCTGCTCCTTTCCAGAAGAGAAGTTTTAGAAAGTGGCACAGGCCGAGCCCTATCTTGTCAGATCTGGGAAGCTAAGCAGGGTCAGTCCTGGTTAGCATTTGGATGGGAGACCACTAAGGAAGTCCAGGGGCACTATGCAGAGGCAGGCAAGAGCAAACCACCTCTGAATGTCTCTTGCCTTGAAAACCCTACTGAGTTGCCATAAATTGGCTGCAAATTCCACTACCACCAAATTCCACTACCATAAATTGGCTGCAAATTCCACTACCCCGCCCTTCACTACCCAAAAAAGTCTCTGTATAGAAAAATTGCTTTCTGCTTCTATATCCACATGCCTTCTCCTGTGATGTCTTTTGATACCATGCTGTCTCTGTTTCCTGTTGCAGACCAAATGGCCTGAACTACCTAAATAGCCATGCCATATAACCACACATTCTTTAACACCTCTAAGTGGAAGAGCCAGACCTGATGGCTCCTGGCTCTGGTGCTCATAGAGCATGTCACCTATACAATGACGAAGCTGTGAAGTTTGGGTCACCTGACTGCAGGAGGGGCCTCCAAACTTCTAGCCATTCCTGTGTTGCAGCTATGGCAACCAACAATTGGCTACACACCCCTGTCCACTCGTGATTGGCTGATGGCCACAGCCGATTGCGGTTAGATTGGGCTATAATTCCATTGATCACTACGGGAGTGACCCTCTTGCTTGCCCTGGCTGCTCTCTTGCTTCATTCTCCTTTCTTCCTCTTGCTGCCTGTTTTATTGCACCTGGAAATGCTGCCTCCTGAGAGACAAAGAGTCGCTTTGTGAACTGGAGCACATGGGTGCAAGGATGGGATTTCTCCTTAAAATCCCTTGGTACTCGGACTATCTTGGACTGATGAGTAATCCTGTACAGTCTCAGAGCGGTTTACAATCTCCTTTCCCTTCTCCTCCACACAACAGACACCCTGTGATGTAGGTGGAGGCTGAGAGAGCTCTTTTGAGAACCCCCCTGTCCCTAGCAAACTTCTTGACAGGATGGGAGTTAGAACCCAGGTCTCCCACATCCTACCCCAGGATCCCGGCCACTACACCACAGTGGCCCTAAATGACCCCTTCCCCTATCCAGATCCTCTGCTGACACAGCAGAGGTTTCGAGCCACTGCCTGACTGCTGTGGTTCAACAGCTGAAAGGGAAGAAACTCAAATGGAACCCAGACAAGACAGAAGTGATACTGGTCAGAAAGGAGATCTTGGACACTTCACATTTTTAATGGGTTCAGATGACTGTTGCTGACTTGGTTAAGCGCTGATCTGGCCAACTGGACACATGCGACAGTAATACCGAAAGTAGGTCTCCTCTCAATGTCAATTTGGAGACGCCAGTTGCTGCACAATGCCACAACTAGGTTATTATCAGGAACTAGGGAGAGGGTGCATATCACTCCCATTTCGCAAGGACTCCATTGACTGCCCGTCAGTTAAAGGTAAAGGTAAAGGTCTCCCTTGCTCGAAAGCCAGTCGAATCCAACTCTAGGGTTGCGGTGCTCATCTCCGTTTCAAAGTCGAAGAGCCAGCGCTGTCCGAAGACGTTTCCGTGGTCATGTGTCCGGCATGACTAAACACCGAGACGCACAGAATGCTGTTACCTTCCCACCGAAGTGGTACCTATTTATCTGCTTGCAATTTCTTGCTTTCGAACTGCTAGGTTGGCAGGAGCTGGAACTAGAGACAGGAGCTCACTCCGTCATGCGGCACCCGGGTCTCGAACTGCTGAACTACCGACCTTCCACAGCCTGCAGTTCAGCGTCTTAACCACTTGAGCCACCGCAGCTCCTTACCCGTCAGTTACTGGGCTGAATTCCAGGTATGGACTATCACATGCAAAGCCCTTCGTGGCCTTGGCCCCTCATATCATCAGGACCACCTCTCTCCCTGTGGCCTACCACAATGGCTTTGTGCATTTCAGCAGAGCCTTCTGCAGGTGCTACCCAGCAAATGGGCAGAGCCGATAACTGCCCATATCCCTGTGGCCCCCACCTAGGCTTGCCAGCCCCCAGGTCTGGTTTCAGGAGCTTCTCCCTGCTGCAGACCAGCTGGCTGGCAGGGGAATCCCCACCCCTAAACAGGGACGTCACAGCACGGCATCCCCAATGCAAATGACATCACCCGGAAGTGACATCATCATGTCGGGGACATTGCGCAGGGACGCTCAGGTATTTGGGCAAGCTCTATGGTCCTGAGGGCAAAAAACCCCCATAGAGTTTCACCCAAATGCCAGAGCGTCCTTGTGCAACGTCCCCACAAGATGACGTCACTTCTGGGTGATGTCATCATGTTGGGGATGTCATGTGAAGTCCCCGCCCACCCCCAGAACACCCTCTAAATCCCCCCGCTGAAGCAACAAGGGGACCTGGAAACCTTACACCTACCTCATGGAATGGCCTACCTGAAGAGGTCAGGATGGCTCCCACCCTTCTGGCTTTCAGAAGGGCCTTTGTACGGGTAATCAGGACTGTACTGTACTGAAGAGGTTCAGAACTTTGCATTGGTCAAGGGTAGGGTTGCCAAGTCTTACCTGCTGCTAGAGCGGGGGGCTCCCGGCTTGTTCCTGGAGCGCGCACGCACTGCAACCCCGTCACCCGGAAGTGATGCGACCATGCCGGGCACACTGGGGGTGGGGCCACGACCATCCGAGGGAAAGCCATAGAGTTTTCCCTCGGATGACCGTGGCCCTACCCCCAGTGTGCCCGGCGTGGTTGCGTCACTTCCGGGTGACGTGCACGTTGCGTACTCTGGGGTGGGGGTTTCCTCGCCCCCAGGGAGGACTTGGCAAGCCTAGTCAAGGGATAGAGACTACGGACTACACTACTGTATTGCTGCCCATTACTGCAAGTGTGCTCCGACTGTGTAGTTTCTACACCATTTCGTATGTCATGTTCAAATGCTTAGTTTCAGGTTTATTCCAACTCTTTTAGGTACATGGCTTCCACTGTGTCTTCCGCCTGGAGTCTCAGTGAGAAAGTCCGATTATAAATAATGTAAATAAATAAATAAATAATTTTTAAAAATTGGCTTCCCTGGCTCTCTTCTCTTTGCCCCCCAGAACTTTTTCTGTTTCTAGTTTATAGAATGTGTTCCTCAGAAATAACCTTATGACACCAACTCTTTTTGGCATCAACTTGAAGCTGTTCTATTTTTCCTTTGAAACTCCAGCAGATGAGGGGATGCATCATTCTCTGTTTCTCCTTGTGGTTACTTGCCACTGCTTACTGAACTTTATTTTTAAAAAATATTTGAGCAGCAAGTTTGGACTTGGGTAACAAATGTTTAAAATAACTTTTTTAAAAAACCCACTAAAATAAAATGCCTAAACAGCTAAGAACATAAGAAGAGTCCTGCTGGATCAGGCCAATGGTCCATCTAGTCCAGCATCCTGTCTCACACCGTGTCCTTAACCAGTTCCTCTGGATGGCCAACAACAGGGCACAGAGGCCATACGATAGACCAATGGGCAAATACATGGAAAACATTGAAATATATGAGAGCAACTAATTATAAAGAAAATATCTACAAGGTTTATCACCGATGGTATTGGTCTCCAGAAAGGATAGCTAAATGTCACCCATCAATATCTAAAATGTGTTGGAAATGTAAAAGAAACGTGGGGACATTCTATCATATGTGGTGGCATTGTGGGAAAACAGTTGTATATTGGAAAATGATACAAAAGATAATTTCAGATATTATGAACTTAAATTTGGTCCTAACTCCTGAAATAGCTTTATTGAATATGATACCGGAGGATTATAAACAAAATGAAAAGTATTTGTTAACATATATATTGACAACTGCAAGAATATTGTTGGCCAGATATTGGAAACAAGATAAATTCCCCACAAGAGAGGAAATATTGTGTAAATTGATGGAAGTAGCAGAAATGGACAAACTAAGTTTAACTCTTCAAGGGAAAGATGAAAATGTATTTATGGAAAGACTAGGAAAAAGGCCCGTTGTGGAAATAAATACAATGGTCTCTAGAAAGAGGCTCTGGGCGGGTGCCCCGGCCTTGGACACTCAGTGTCAATTTGCTGTGGCAACCTCAGCAGGGTATAATGACACTGAGTCCTCCATTCTCTCCAGAGGAACTGATCTCTGCTACCTAAAGAACAGTTGTAATTTTGAGTGATCTCCAACCCTCACCTGGAGATTGGCAACGATGGTTCCCCACAAGGGAATGGTTGGTTTGGAGGGTGGAGTCTATGGCTTTGTACCTGTCCAAGATCCCACGCCTCCTGAAACCTCACCCTCTCCAAGCTCCATCCCTGACATCTTCAGGAATTTCCCACCTGGAGTTGGCAACTCTATCTCCTTCCCAGCCAATCATCAACCTACCTTTATTTCCCACTCACTCTTCAGCTTTCCACCCCCCCCACACCTGCAGCCTCTCCCATGCTCTGAAGCCCTGACTGCTACATCACATTGGCTGTCATATGGGGGCCACCTCAGCAGCATATAAGGATACAGAGCCCACCATTTTCTCCAGAGGAAC
>NW_015160952.1:93608-96296 GCF_001447785.1 Gekko japonicus
TCCTCCAAGAATCGGTCTAATCCCGCTTTAAAGCTCTTTATTCCTGTGGCTGTCTCTACAGCTGGTGGTCTGCAGAGCACAGAAAGAACCTGAAGGTATGAAAGGGTGTGGATTTTTGTTAATACAAGAGAACATTAAAAAAATATGTCCCTCAGCTTCAGTCGGAGACGATACGATTCGATATGACCTCAAAACTCTGTAAGTGCATTCCGGTCTCCTTACATGTATAAACTGAGCTGGTTGCAGGGGTCGATTCAGGGGGATCACGGGGGATCGCCGTTCCCCCGGGTGAGGTGCGGGGCACACGACGAAGCCCCGCCCCCTGCTTCCGGTCGGGGTAAAATGGCGATTTGACGCACCCTGTAAGTGCTCAGGGTGGACGGGTGTTCCTTACAGCAGTTTGGACTGTATTTTGGTCCAACACGGCTCCCCCCAGGCAGGGGGAATGACTGGCAGGCATCAAGATCCAAGAGAGAGTTGAGATTGGTGTGATCAAGTCTCGGAGGAGGCTTATATTACACTTTGATTCCCTCTCCAGAAGCCGGCGAGCGCATTCAGGGGATGTGGCCTTATGGCACACTTCCGGTGATGTCAGGGGGTGTGGCATATGCTAATGAGTTATGCTAATGAGTTCCCCTAGCTCTTTTTCTACGGAACGACCCCTGGCTGGTTGTATAGGGAGCCAAAGGTAAGGAACCCTGACCTGGATGGCCCAGGCTAGCCTGATGTTGTCAGATCTTGGTAGCTAAGCAGGATCAGCCCTGGTTAGGAGTTGGATGGGAGACCCCCAAGGAATTTCAGTACTGTGATGTAGAGCCAGGCAATGGCAGACCACCTCTGAATTTCTCTTGCCTTGGAAACCCTATGGGGTGGCCACGTCAGCTGCAACTTGATGGCGCTCCCCCCCCCCCAAGATAAGTCTTTTCTCAGGAAAACGCCTGCATTTCCAGAGGTAAGGGCAAGACCACCCAAGGGCAAGACCACCTTCTCCATAACACCAACTGGCCACTTTTTCTGCGTACAAAGCACATCACTTGCCTTGTGCATGATTATCATTATGGATAACTGCTTTGCCCAGCAGGATTTGGTAGCAACAGCAGATGGAAAATGCATTCCTGGTGCATGACCATTTGTGTGTGCGAATGGGATCAGGCACCATCCCACCTCAAACAGAAGACTGTCAGTTATCATGGCCATGCTACACACAGGGGGCCAGGCAGCCTACGACCAAAGGCTCTTATGGAACGTCGTGCAAAATAGTTGCCACAATAGAAATATACAGCATTGTGCAAATTTGCTTTTCCTCTGGAGTAATGGAAGATACTGAGTGTAACACACCATTTTTTTTTTAAAGGGATCCTGTCGCGATCCAAGAAATAGCTTAGCCTAAGTTTCTGTTTTAGGTACATTTTTGGAAACAGTTTTTAGAGGCCAGATCATGCAAAGTGATGGTATCACTTTACTCTGCTCTGGTTCGACCTCAACTAGAGTATTGTGTTCAGTTTGAACCTGACACACCACAATTTAAGAAGGATATAGATAAGCTGGAACGTGTCCAGGGGAGGGCAACGAAGATGGTGAGGGGTCTGAATACCAAGTTCTATGAGGAAAGGCTGAAGGAGTTGGGTATGCTAACCTGGAGAGGAGACAACTGAGAGGTGATATGATAACCATCTTCAAGTACTTGCTGTCATCTAGAAGATGGTGTGGAGTTGTTTTCTGTTGCCCCAGGAGGTTGGACCAGAACCAACAATTATTTTCTCAGGAAAAGTCGAAAGAGGTTTAGGCTAAACATTAGGAAGAACTTCCTGACAGTTAGAGGGGTTCCCCGGTGGAACATGCTCCCTCGGGAGGCGGTGGGCTCTCCTTCTTTGGAGGTTTTCAAACAGAGGCTAGATGGCCATCTGACAGCAATGCGGATTCTGTGAACTTGGGCAGATCACGAGAAGGGAGGGCAGGAAGGGTTGCATCAGTGCTTAGTTCTCGTGGCCCTTTCTTACACACCCAGGGAAATGCTGATCGCCACTTTGGGGTCAGGAAGCAATTTTCTCCAGGCCAGTTTGGCCAGCAATCCTGGAGGGTTTTTTGCCCTCTTCTGGAAATGAACCGGGGTCACTGGGGTTTGAGGGGGGGGGTGTAGTTATGAATTTCCTGCATTGTGCAGGGGGTTGACCTGGAGGTCCCTTCCAGCTCTATGATTCTAGGCAGAATTACTAAGCACACAGAAGAGCAAGCCTTATTGGAGAAGAATCAGCAAGTTTCATCAGCCTTTGGGAGTTCCCTGAGAGGGTTTCAACACAAAATCCCTCATCAAAGGCTCCTTAGCAGAGCTGCTACCTTTTAAGCTGATTCCTCTAAGTGGCTCTTAAATATTGGTTTGATCTGGAAGCAATGATCAGGTGATACTGTTTAATTTCTTGGCATGAGTAGCGTCAGGGGCCCACTTCCACTCTTTGAAGGGACAGGACCTTTTTTCCCTGGCAAGTTGGCCACCTTCGTACACTTAGCAGTGTCGAGATAAGTCCTGTCACAGGTTAAAAAAAAAATAAAACCCTGATTAAATGACAGGAAACAGAGTGTAGACACAGGCAGACAATTCGCACAATGGAGGGAAATGGGGATCTGAGAAACCTCTGGAATTACAGCCCATCTCCAGACTGCGGAGATCAGTTCCCCTGGAGAAAATGG
>NW_015160952.1:96652-97543 GCF_001447785.1 Gekko japonicus
TTTGGAGGGGGGCCCTTCGGAGGGCGGCATTTCTGCTTTTTCCCCCCCCCCGCTTCCCCCCATTTCTCCCCCCCAGGGGACCGGGACCCCCCAGCCGCGTGCACCCCATCCCCTCACTCCCCGTGGGGGCGGTGCCAAGGAGACTCACCAAGGGCAGTGTGGAGGAGTCGTCCGGTCCGAGCAGGCCCATCTCGGAGGAGGAAGCGGTGGGGGGTCTGCTCCAGCCCCCTCTATGCACCACGCATGCCTAACTGAGCCGCCCTGCCGCTGGGCCCTTCAGGCAGTGCCGTCCGCCTCCTCCCCGCCCTGCAGGCCACCTGCGCCTCAGGACAGGCCCCGAGCGCAACGGGGACCCCCGCTTTCTCCCTCCTTGCTTCCTTCCCCGCCTGCTTCTGGGCGCTGGACTTGGGGTGAAAGAGGTGGCAGAGGCAGCAGTCCCCTGGTCAGGGACTAGATGCACACAGGGCTTTTGGCGGGTGAGCGCTTTTGGAGGGGGGTGGGTGCAGTTTGGCGCCCCTAAGGGCCGGCCTGCTCTAGGCGAATGCCTAGTTCGCCTAGTGAGTGAGCCGGCCCTGCGTGGCAACCCTAGCCTTTCCATTTCCCAGGGGAAGTTGTCCTTGAGAGTTCTTCTGTGTCAGCCTGAGCTGCAGATAACCAAGACATGCCTCTTTCATTTGGTTGGGATGGCAACGTGAGGCATGGTGTGAATGTGACGTCTGCACGGGGGAAGGAAGGGGCTTTTATTTGAATTACCTATATTAAGCTTGTACCCGCCGAAAGTCCCCAGTTCTAACACAGTGACTTTCCGGATCTTGCATACATCTCAATAAACTTATCGCTGCCAAGAGAGAATTGTTGCGTGTAACTTGACTGGGGGGGGGGGGATGCACG
>NW_015160952.1:97575-98637 GCF_001447785.1 Gekko japonicus
CTCTGCCCCCAAACCTCTAGGAGTTTCCCAACCTGGATGTGGCAACCCTATACCCACCCCCATTCCCTGCCGGTGGCCAAGGGGGACCTGCAACCCTAGAGAGAAGTGAGCACTAGAATTCCTCCAGGATACATATTGGAGTTGGGGCCGTTTAATTTGTTCATCCATGAGGTGGAATCGGGGCTGAGCAGTGAGGTGGCCGAGTCTGCTGATGCCACTGGTTATTCGGGACGCTGGCACCATTTCATCATGTGTGGATAAAACTGAGCGGAGTGTGGAGGGATTCCTGACACTGAAGAGATGAAGAAGGGCCAAGGTCACCGCTGAGCAATGAGCAGCCCCTTTCACAACATCCCCACCTCCAGTGCCACTGAATTATTTACTCTCTCCCCAACGTGCTCTGTTTGCTGTAGCGGGGAGTGGATTTTTCTAAAGAGCAAATTGCTATTCCAAGAGGTTTCTTTGCTGAGTCTTTCTGAGTAGTATTAACAGTGTAAGAACCCCGCGGGGTCAGAGCAAAGGTCCATCCAGCATCCTGTTTCCCACAGAGGTCAACCAGATGCCTTGGCGGGCCCACAAAGACGCCTCTGCCTCTTGTGAACTCCCAGCAATTGGTATGTAGAGGTATACTCCTTCTGAATGGGGAGGCTCTGCTTAGGCGTCGAGGGACCTCTCCTCTGCGAATCCATCTAATCTCCTTCTCAATCCAACAATGCTAGTGGCTATCACTACCTCTGCTGGCAGAGAACGCTATATGTTCACTGTAAAGGTAAAGGTTCCCTTGCTCGAAAGCCAGTCGAATCCGACTCTAGGGTTGCAGTGCTCATCTCCGTTTCAAAGCCGAAGAGCCAGTGCTGTCCGAAGACGTTTCCATGGTCATGTGGCCGGCATTCAGGGCTCTTTTTGTAGAAAAAGCCCAGCAGGAACTCATTAGTATAATAGGCCACACCCAACAGCAGGAACTCATTAGCATATTGGGCCACACCCCTGACAGCCCAGCTCTTTAGCACATTAGGCCACACCCCCATGTTGCCAGAAGTGTGGTTCTCCAGCCACACCCAC
>NW_015160952.1:99327-104470 GCF_001447785.1 Gekko japonicus
GAGTTCCGGCTGGCTCCCAAGTTGGCCACGCCCAGCAGGAACTCACTAGCATAATAGGCCACACCCAACAGCAGGAACTCATTCAGATTGGCTACAGTAGGGGTGTGTGGCCTAACATGCAAAGGAGTTCCTGCTACAAAACAAAGCCCTGGGTTTTGACAACAAACAAGGTAAACAGAATAAGAAGCAAAAGGTGGGTGTGGCTGGATAACCACACTTCTGGTAACATGGGGGTGAGGCCTAATGGGCCAATGAGCTGTGCTGTCAGGGGTGTGGCCTAATATGCTAATGAGTTCCTGCTGTTGGGTGTGGCCTATTATGCTAATGAGTTCCTGCTGGGCTTTTTCTACAAAAAAAAAGCCCTGGCTAGTAGCCATTGATAGACTTCTCCTCCACGAATCTATCCAATGTCATCAGAGCTTGGAAGCTAAGCAGGGTTAGCCCTTGGATGGGAGACCTCCAAGGAAGAACAGGGTTTACCTGTGCAGAGGCAGACAATGGCAACCCACCCCTGCTCATCTCTTGCCTTGAAAACCCCCCAGTTCCTGGGGTTGCCATGGGTCAGTTGTGACTTGACAGCAGTCACCCAACCCCCCACTTGGGCTTTAACTTCCTTGGCTACAAAAGCATGTGATCCAGGCAGAGTCTAAGGAGGGTGAGAATTGTCAAACCAGATGCAGATGGCAGAAGACACTCTTAGCCACTATCCAATGCACTTTTCAGACAGCAAGGTCAGGTTCATGAGTATCCTTCCAAGCTCTTAACCTGCTCAGTAAATGCCCACTCCACTCCACTCCACTCCACACATCACCAGTGGGTCCAAACCTTCCCAAGCATCAGCCATTCTGACCAGGATTGCCTCATTCTTGTCTGGATTCAACTTGAATTTGTTTTGCCTTAAGTCACCTGACCGTGGTCCAGAGCCAGGACAGACAAAGAGCTGGGCATGATCTGCATATTGATGATTTCCAAACAGAAGCCCTGGATGATCTCATTCAGCAGCTTTGTATAAATGTCGAAAAGAGCCCTGGAGTTCTCAGGGTACAAATTCTACCAGGTGAGCAAAGATACACAAATGAGAATTCTAGCTTTGGTGTTGATTCAGCCTCCATATATTTGGTCCAGAGTAATCTTCTCAATCGCTACTTGTCCTGGAATGTTGGGGTACCTACTCACTAGATTCTTTGTACATATTTATTTTTATTTATTTATTTATCCTTCAATTTATATACCGCTCGAACCCCGAAGGGTCTCTGAGCAGTTTACACACAATTTTGATTCCTAACTAGGGCCACAATTATAGAGGGGGGTGGCTTCCTACCAGCACCTGGCAGCAGGGCTTCTTGTCTGGCTCCTTCCGGCGGCCTCGGATGTCGGCGTTCCACCTCCAATGTCCTGGGGCAGATCTCTTCCGGTCCAGTGGCTTTCTCCGGCTGGCTCATCCGGTGCACGGTCCCGGGACCGCCGCAGCTCCAACCATCGTCCCTTCGGCTCCGTCGCACTGCGCCAACACGCCACCGCACCTCCGTGACTCCGCCTCTGCCAGATTCTGCCACTCAACGCTGCACTCACAGGGCACTCCTCAGCCACTCCATCGCTCCGCTCTACCGTCGCCGCTCTGTTACCGCCGATGCCTCCGCTGCACACCCCACCGGAGGAGGGTGCCCCCTGCCACCTAGGATGTTAATGCTTTCGAATCGCTGGGTGGGCGGGAGCTGGGACTAGGGCCGGGAGCTCACCCTTGCTGCGGTGGGTCTCGAACAGCCATAGTGGCTGTTCGTTGATGTTATAGCAGGCGTTCTTACTGCCTGCGCCACCACTCCCTAATGCATGAAAGTCAACACGAAGAATTTAGCAGGACCAGGATACAGGGGCTTTCCCTTCATTGTGGGGCTCCTATCTTGCAATGCAAAAGCGGCCATGACCACTGGCCAGCTGTAGCAATGTTTGGAGTGAAGGGACCGGTGGTCACCCAGTAGTGTTACTGTGCTTCCATGTTTTCCCCTCCGATAAGGGTTTCCATCGGCAAGACACTGTGTCAACATCACAGTCACATCAGCCATGTGATTGTACCAACATTGTGCTAACATCAATGTATCTGTATCTCCAAGCTGCAAGTCAGTGTGATTGTTTGGGTCAGAAGTTCTGAGTCAGAACATCAGACTAGGATCTGGGAGACCCAGGACTGATACACACACACCCCATCTGCCATGGGAGCTTGCTTGGGCCAGTCACACACTCTCAGCCTGACCTACCTCACAGGGTTGTTGTGAGGATAAAATGGAGGAGAAGAGATGATGTAAGCCACTTTGGGTTCCGAGCTGAGGAGAAAGATGGGGCATAAATGAAGAAATTCAATAAATATGTTGATGTAGGGCAGAGAAGTGGAGCAGAAATTTTTCCACGGGAAATTTTCTAGAAAACGTTCCTTTCCTAAAGACGGATGGTTTCAGAATATCAATGACAACAAATGGATACCATTGCCAGTGCACTATTAAGCCCCATGTTATAAGGTGGCGCGTAATAAGAACATCACTCCGTTGATTGAAGAAACTTTCCAAAAAAGCTAGACTCGAGTTTCTTCTCTCTGATAGAAATCCCAGGATTACCCACCAAGTAGCTCAAGTGGTTAAGACGCTGAACTGCAGGCTGTGAAAGGTCGGTAGGTCAGCAGTTCGAGACCCGGGTGCCGAATGACGAAGTGAGCTCCCATCTCTAGTTCCAGCTCCTGCCAACCTAGCAGTTCGAAAGCAAGAAATTGCAAGTAGATAAATAGATACCGCTTCGGTGGGAAGGTAACAGCGTTCTGTGCGCCTTGGTGTTTAGTCATGCCGGCCACATGACCACGGAAACGTCTTTGGACAGCGCTGGCTCTTTGGCTTTGAAACGGGGATGAGCACCGCAACCCTAGAGTCGGATTCAACTGGCTTTTGAGCAAGGGAACCTTTACCTTTACCTTTTAGCCAGTTTCTAAGGAGCTGCGGTGGCTCAAGTGATTAAGACGCTGAACTGCAGGCTGTGGAAGGTCAGTAGTTTAGCAGTTCGAGACCCGAGTGTGCCGCATGACGGAGTGAGCTCCCATCTCTAGTTCCAGCTCCTGCCAACCTAGCAGTTCGAAATCAAGAAATTGCAAGTAGATAAACAGGTACCGCTTCGGTGGGAAGGTAACAGCGTTCCGTGCGCCTCGGCATTTAGTCATGCCGGCCACATGACCACGGAAATGTCTTCGGACAGCGCTGGCTCTTTGGCTTTGAAACGGAAATGAGCACCGCAACCCTAGAGTCGGACTCGACTGGCTTTCGAGCAAGGGAGACCTTTACCTTTTAGCCAGTTTCTGTATGGCGATAGATTACGGAAATTCTATGGTAGTTAGGTAGTTATGGCAGTTAGATATTAGATTAAATTTTAATCTGCTTTTAATGTTTTACTGATGCCTTTTAAAATCTCGGAATATTGTAAAGGTGTACTTCTTTCTGTATGACTGGCCTAAGGACTGTAGGAATAAACTGAACTGAACACTGTTCAGCCGACTTGACAGTTTCAGAGCTGTGATTAATTTCCCCCCCAGATGATTACCCTGAGGAATTGTGTGACAGAGTTAGGGCTGCCACCTCTGAGTTGGGGAATATCTGGAGCTTTTGGGGGTGGAGCCTGGGCAGGGCAGGATTTGGGAAGGGGAGGGACCTCAACAGGGTAGAATGCCACAGAGTCCACACTCTAAAGCAGCCCTCTTCTCCAGGTGATCTGATCTTTGTCATCTGGAGATCAAATGCAATCGTGGGAGGTCTCCAGGTACCACCTGGAGGTTGGCAACCACAGACAGAGTACAGGGATGTTTTGCTGGTTTGTGAAAGGAGGCGGTGGATAAAACTGCAAATACGTATAACAATCCATTTAAAAAAACAACAACAACCCAGGTCTGAAATCTGCCTGATTGGTTGTGCAGATCAAATCAAGACCAAAGCTAACAGTCTTATTTATGTGTCTCCTCTCACGTGGAGGAAGGATACTTAATCATCAGTTGGTTATGGATCTAACAAGGCAAGTGATGAGATGCCACAGTTACCTCGGTAAATGAGAGCTGAATTCCCCTGAAATAGATAAGCAGACAGCCACACATCCACAGCACCAGGGGTCACTTCGTAGAAAAAGAGGTGCAGGAGCTCATTAGCATAACTGATTTGCATATGCCACACCCCCTGACATCACCAGAAGTGTGTCAGAGGAAGTGTGTCAGAAGGCAACACCCACCACTCAGGCTCCACGGGACTGTTTTGGATTGCTAGCTTTTTTGGGGGGGGACGTCCAGATCTGCCCTCGCAGAGGAGGGAGGGCTTGTACCTGAGTAAAACTTGGTCTTAAAGGTGCCACTGGACTGTTTTGGACCGGGGGGCTGGGGGGGCTCTGAAACTTACCTGGCTGCTTCTTGCTCTGACTGAGGGCTGCTGGGAGCAGGGGGTGGGGCTTGTTGCATGTGCCCGCCCCCTGGGCTCTTTACTGCCGGAGCTCCGCTCCTGTGCACTCCTGCAGGAAATGACCCCTGCATAGCACAGTTCTTTGGAAGAGCTAAAATCCGTGTGACTGTCGACAGATCCTAGTGCCTTCAGTTTTTTCCCCCCCTTAAATATAAATGACTGGAGGGAAGTATATAATATATTGCCTTTAATGTCTTTACAGATAGTATTCCAATAAAAATATTCTCCCCCCTGTAGCTTTGAATTTGTTTGAATGTCGCATTTATTTGATTTTCCTCCCTAATCAAATATTCCAGTTAGATTTGACATGAAATTAACACAGGGTACTTTGAAAATTTTGTTTGCCAACGATAGGTTGGGTGCCACGCACACATGTTTTCACTGATTCTCTCCTTCTGCAGCAGATCTCTGACTCCCCAATGTTCCCTCTAAGCTGTGGAGTCTCATGAGCAAAAATTCCACTTTGTGAGCTCGTGGCATTAAAGTTGTGAGCGAGCGATTTGGCTACTGCATCAATTAGTTTGCTTTGAAGCCCTCCTTCCTGAGCTAAGACAAAAATGTGTAAGCCAGAGGCTAAAAAACTGTGAGCTAGCTCACACTAACTCAGCTTAGAGGGAAAACTGCCCCCTTGGCTGCTCTCCTGCCCCCCCCCCCCAGCAGTCATTTTG
>NW_015160952.1:105035-106757 GCF_001447785.1 Gekko japonicus
CCGCATGACGGAGTGAGCTCCTGTCTCTGGCCCCAGCCCCTGCCAACCTAGCAGTTCGAAAGCAAGACATTGCAAGTAGATAAATAGGTACCGCTTTGGTGGGAAGGTAACAGCGTTCCGCGCGCCTCGGCGTTCAGTCGTGTCGGCCACATGACCACGGAGAAGTCTTCGGACAGCGCTGGCTCTTCGGCTTGGAAACGGAGATGAGCACCGCATCCCTAGAGTCATATTCGACTGGCTTTCGAGCAAGGGAACCTTTACCTTTACCTATAGCCTGAGGAGGGTGGGATTTAGGGAAGGGAGGGACCTCAGCAGGGTACAGTGCCCAAGAGCCCACCTTTCAGAGCAGCCATTTTCTCCAGGAAAAGTGGTCTCTGCTGTCTGGAGATCAAGCGTAATAGCAGGAAATCCCCAGGCCCCACCTGGAGGTTGGCAACTCCACCTACATCACTCATGTAGGTGCTTAGTTATCATCCTCAGCGGCTTCAGGATGGCCTTAGGACTGCGCCCTGAAAACTCTCAAGTGTGCCTATAGCATTAGGTGGAGTGCTCCTCACAAAGTTGTCTGTTTTAAAGAGCACCCGTTTCTCTTCCCCTCATTCATAGGCCCAGTCTGCATCTAGCATTCGCCTCAGCGGCTTCAGGATGGCCTTAGGACTGCGCCCTGAAAACTCTCAAGTGTGCCTATAGCATTAGGTGGAGTGCTCCTCACAAAGTTGTCTGTTTTAAAGAGCACCCGTTTCTCTTCCCCTCATTCATAGGCCCAGTCTGCATCTAGCATTCGCTCCATTGTTTTACCAGACCCACACTGGAACAGGAAAAGTTGTGGCTCAAAACCACATTCAAATGCCCTGATTTCGTGCCACACAAATCCCTCCTTCTGTTCTCCCCCACAGGAAACACCTTCTTCCCACTATTTTTGCACGCACACACCCTCCAGATTCTGCCCAGGCTTGGTTTCAGTCATCCCTGAAACCTCCACAGACAAGGGAGTTTAAGCCTGTAGACTTCCGGACCACCACCTGTCTTGAGATGGCATTTATTACCGTCTGATGAGAAATGGCAACAGTCTTAAAGCGAAGGAGTATCCTCCATGGTTATATCCTGATTAAGTCTGCTGGGCAATAAGGTGACGAGACTTTCTTCAAGTCGGGCAGTGAAAAGCAAATTCCAACAACCCCTATTATTGAAGGCAAGAATTTAACGAGAACAGTCCTGGAAAAGGAGAAGAGACTTCGTTTTGAGATCAGTTCCTGATACAGCAAGATGGTGCCACAGGGAAGAAGAAAGAGGAAAACAGCAATGGAAGAGAAAATGAGATTGTGTAATATCTACTGAGGGAGATTTATTGTTAATTTGCTTTTAATGGTGGAGGGGAAAATAATGGTTAAATGAGAAGCCATTGTTCTCTGTAATTTGTGTCTAATTTAAATAGCGATTCTCCTGGACTACTCTTCATATAGTCAGATTTGTTGGGATCTTTTCACAAGCTATGATGAGGACTGATCACTCTCAATGTTAAAGAAAGCTTTTTACTATTGTTAAGCAATTTTTTACAAGCTTTATGTGACCTCCAACCCTTGGGTTTTTAGTGGGTTTTCTTTTCTTTCTCCTATAGTGTGTAGATTCCCTCCCCAATTTCGTTGTAGTTTTTAGTAAATGCAAATAAAAAATCCCCTACGGGGGCCATTAAAAAATGGCAACAATCTTGAGTACTAGAAA
>NW_015160952.1:108637-109046 GCF_001447785.1 Gekko japonicus
TGGTAGAGGGTGCAGAGATTGCCAGAAGAAATGTTAGTATACAGACTAATTCCAAAAGCAATTCCGAAACGTGGCAGGACAGCGTGTGTCACTACACAGTGTCTAAATGCAGTCTGGGAAAACAAAAGAAGGAGCAGAGGAAATACGTTGTTTTGCACATCGCCGCGACACCCAAAGTGTGCCTTTATGGAACAGTTGCCCAGCCTTAAAATGGGAAAGAGAATCTGCTGAAGATTAAAGGATTAGTTTATACGGTGCTGGGTGCAAAAAAGCTTTTCAAGCTCTCATGGGAGAACCGGGTTTGATTCCCCACTCCTCCACTTGCACCTGCTGATGTGACCTTGGGTCAGTTACAAGCTCTGGCACAGCTGTCCTTGAAAAAGAGCAGGTTGTGTCAGAGCTCTCTCAG
>NW_015160952.1:109080-116160 GCF_001447785.1 Gekko japonicus
TCTCAGCCCCACCTGCCTCACAGGGTGTCTGTTGTGGGGAGGGGAAGGGAAAGGAGTTTGTAAACCGCTCTGAGACTCCAAGTGAAGGGCCGGGGTATACATCCAATCTCTTCTTCTTCTTCTTCTTCTTCCGTGGCTCAACATGCCTTTTACTCATTTGGGACTGCAGCCTCCAGGTGGGACCTGGGGATCCTCCGGAATTAGAGTTTATCTCCAGACTACAAAGATCAGTTCTCCTAGAGGAAACTGAGGCTCTGGAGGGGGGACTCTCTATGGCCTTGTGCCCTGATAAGGCCCCTCCCCTGCCCAGGCTCCACCCCAAATCTCCGGGAGTTCCCCAGCCTTGTGAAAAAGAAGAAGATTGGATTTATACCCTGCCCTTCACTCAGAGTCTCAGAGCATCTTACAAACTCCTTTTCCTTCCCCTCCCCACAACAGGCACCCTGTGAGGTGGGTGGGGCTGAGAGAGCTCTTCCCAGAACTGTCCCTGAGAGAACAGCTCTGAGAGAACTGTGGCTGACCTAAGGTCACCCAGCTTGGACACACCTTTGAACACAGAACTATGTTTTTTTAAAAAAAAATCTCTGCAGGTATACAACTAGCACAGCAGGGAGAAGCTGAACTAGACCCAATGTCCCCTGAGGAGCTAGTTTTCCACTTGCAGCATGTTTTTAAATATGGGAGCCTTACCCCACTTGCAGTTTGAGGTGGGACAGTCCATTCTATTATATGCATAGACCAGGATGTTGAGAGCTTCATTGGGAAGGGAGGGGAGGCTTCCGGGGCAGGTCACTTCCGGCAGGGGGAGATAGAAAGTCTTCTCAGGTGCCATGTGAACACACAGAGACACGTTACCCAAGTACAGGAAGGTGTCGCTGCCGCAGGAGGCGGAGCCAGCCACAAAATGGTTATCAGAGCTTAACTTCAGTAAAGGTAAAGGTTCCCTTTGCTCAAAAGCCAATCGAGTCCGACTCTAGGGTTGCGGTGCTCATCTCCATTACAAAGGCGAAGAGCCAGCGCTGTCCGAAGACGTTTCCGTGGTCATGTGGCCGGCATGACTAAACACCGAGGCGTACGGAACGCTGTTACCTTCCCACCGGAGTGGTACCTATTAATCTACTTGCAATTTCTTGCTTTCGAACTGCTAGGTTGGCAGGAGCTGAAATTAGAGACAGGAGCTCACTCCGTCATGCGGCACCCAGGTCTTAAACTGCTGAACTACTGACCTTCCACAGCCTGCAGTTCAGCGTCTTACCCACTTGAGCCACCGCAGCTCCTTTAACTTCAGTAGCACAGTGTAGATCCTGGTCCTATGGTGGCAGCAAGATTTTTTAAAAATCTGCACAGCTCATTGTATGAGCTCCCATATGAGACCTGGGCCCTGTGGGACCTTTTACAGTTCCACAGGGCCTGCAAGACGGAGCTCTTCCACCAGGCTTTGAATTAGGGCAACGGACGGCCCTCTTTTTTCACTTGGCCTCTATTCAATGGGTCAGAACTGCATATCAGAGTTGGCATCTGTGAGAAGAGAAGAGATTGGATTTATACCCCGCCCTTCACTACCCAAAGGTGTCTCAGAGCGGCTTACAAACTCCTTTCCCTCCCCCTCCCCACAACAGACACCCTGTGAGGTAGGCGGGGCTGAGAGAGCTCTTGACAGAAACTCCTCTTTTTCAAGAACAGCTCTTATCAGAGCTACGGCTTGCCCCAGGTCATCCAGCCAGGAGCAAGTGGAGGAGTGGGGAATCAAACCCGGTTCTCCCAGATTAGAGTCCGTGCACGCAACCACTACTCCAAACTGGCTGAGGTTTTAATGTCAATGACAACAGCACTGGATGAAGGCCATGGTGGTATTTTATTAGTGTTTTAATTGCATTAATTGTATATACTGTATTTTATTAAATTTGATGTAACCCGCCCTGAGCCTGCTATGTGGGGGAGGGCGGGATAAAAGTCGAAATAAATAAATAAATCACATCTCCAATAGCCAATCAGAAGGCTTACTGGGCAAAACCCCCTACCTGGCCCCACCCACTTCTAAAAAAAACTTGGCAGGTGCCAGAAAAGACGTCGGCAGGCACCATTGCCCCCACACGTTGGGGACCCTGTTCTATGGACTGTTCAGTTGCTGGGAGCTGCCCCAGGTCAGGCTTTCTTACCTCCGCTATGAGGTCATTTGGTAGCCTCTACTGTGGTAGTTTGCAGGAGCTGCGGTGGCTCAAGTGGTTAAGACGCTGAACTGCAGGCTGTGGAAGGTCAGTAGTTCAGCGGTTCAAGACCCGGGTGCCGCAAGACAGGGTGAGCTCCTGTCTCTAGTTCCAGCTCCTGCCAAGTAGATAAATAGGGACCACTTCGGTGGGAAGGTAACAGCGTTCCGTGCGCCTTGGTGTTTAGTCATGCCGGCCACATGACCACGGAAACGTCTTCGGACAGCGCTGGCTCTTCGGCATTGAAACGGAGATGAGCACCGCAACCCTAGAGTCGGATTCGACTGGCTTTCGAGCAAGGGAACCTTTACCTTTACCTTTACTGTGGTAGTTTACCAGGTCTGGGGATGCGACCCACCCTTTCCTACTGGTAGCCACTTTCTCAGGGTCTGCAAGAGAAGGAATGGAAGCAAAAGGGAGGAGGGGTGGAGATCCCCCCCCCTCACTCTGAGTTTTCAAAGTGTTTCTGGTTTCTTTCTCTTCTCTCTAGAAGGGCAGGAAGCTAGGTCAGTTACGAGCCATAGTTATGCAAAGAACTTGGCTTGCAAGGTTACTGACATACTTGGTGTTATGACTCTCCAGGTGACTCCTGGAGATTTCCCAGAGTGCTTTCCAGGAGGGCTCCCAGGATACACCTGCACATCCCAGGATACACCTGGGCCTGGGTGAACCAAGTAAAAAGGCCTGGAGAGTGATGTAAAATGGGTAGAGTTGGAGGTTTAATAAACGTACTTGCTCCCAGGAGGGAGGGTCTCTTGGGGCTGGTCCTTGGAAGAGAAGTCTACCGAGCTCTGGTCAGCCTTCCAGCAGCCATCTTGAACATGAGGCCAGGCCTGGCTGTCCGGCTGGATGCAGGAAGCCTGAGGTAATGAAACACCCTTAGAACATGTCGTAATTGACTAAGCTTGGAAGTACCTGCTCTACTTCAACATCTAGCTAGAGTAAGTTTTAGAACCAGGGAGAGAAGGATGTGTTTATAACCAACTTTTCTTTGTTCTTCCGTGTGCTGATCTGTTGCGATTAAGTGTGTTTAGACTTACTTAAATACTTTTTAACATTGGATGTGGCCCTATGTTTCTATACCACATCGTCCTCCAGCTGCTTGGATACACTACTAATTTCCCAGACTGGGAGGGAAGCGGTCAAGGCACCCTTTGCCAGCCCTCCGGGGGGAAACCCAAAGTTGCATTTGGTCCTTGTGGTAGCCAGGCGCTGGGTAGCCGGAGACCTTGGGACCAGGCCTCAGAATTGGGAAGGGGGACTAAGAGCCCCATTTCTCTCATTCAAGACCCCTATACTGAGCAGGTGGCGGCAGAGTACTCTAGTGGCAGGAAGTGGAATAGCGCCCTCCTGGAATTGGAGGGGGCAGGCAGGACAGGGTCTGCAATTCAGAGCAGGCCTGTTCCGTCACAACCGAGCTCTTTCTCACAGCAGCCTCCATTCTCAGGCTTAAACCCACACTCTTTCAAAGCCTGTCCTTCCAGCTCCGGTGCCTTTCCTTTTCCTGTGGGGAAGAGCAACAGGCAGCAACCGAGGCATCCTACTTCTGTTTTGTCCTGTGGTTTGAGCTGCGGAAGCTGAAGTGGTTAAGACGCTGAACTGCAGGCTGTGGAAGGTCAGTAGTTCAGCAGTTCGAGACCCGGGTGCCGCAGGGCGGAGTGAGCTCCCGTCTCTAGTTCCAGCTCCTGCCAACCTAGCAGTTCAAAAGCAAGAAATTGCAAGTAGATAAATAGGTACCACTTCGGTGGGAAGGGAACAGCGTTCCGTGCGCCTTGGTGTCTAGTCATGCCGGCCACATGACCACGGAAACGTCTTCGGACAGCGCTGGCTCTTCAGCTTGGAAACGGAGATGAGCACCGCAACCCTAGAGTCGGACTCGACTGACTTTCGAGAAAGGGAACCTTTACCTTTACCTTACCTTTGTGTGAGGAAAGGAACTGTGATTGTGTCCCAGAGAGCACCCAGAAGGAAAGGCATCCTCTTGCCTCCAGCCAGCCAGCCTCCCCTGCTCTGACATTCTCTAGCCTAGAGACCCTGGGCTACATTCCCTGAGGAGGGAGGGCTGAGCCCCAGGAGGCAAGGCAACCTGAGACATCTGGACGATGAGGATGAAAATCATGCTGCATATGTTACGGGACTCTTTTTCGGATTTCTGAGGTAACGTAAAATGCAGTGTAAATGTGAATAGTAATGTTGTTGTTGCTGTTAAGATAATATAGGCCCCGTTCACACAGAGCATTTGCTGCACTGAAGGCACGATTGTCCCACGGATTTTCCGGGCGCGATCACATCTGGGAGGCGTAGTGCACCCGTGGCTAACCCGTGGCTTCTCGCCGAAGATGCGGAGTAAAAAAACTACTACATACAAGGTACTAGTTTCCGGAAAATGTGGGGCAAGGGTGTGCGTCTGATCGCGTTTCCGCGTGAATCCCATGGCATCTGGCGCCCGTCCATGTCCTATCGCAAACCAGATGGAGGTTTTTTTTGTAAGTCTCCAACGGATGCGCACAAACGATCATGTGCAAACTTCGGCAAGAAGAAAAATCCCCGTTTGCCACAGAAGTGGTGCCTAGCGATTGCTGGTGTGATTGTGCCATGCCGCTTTTTTGCCGCGCTGCAGGATAGCCGTGTGATTGGCACCTAACGGTGTACCTCACCCCCGTGTTATCTGGTGTCAGCTATGCTGCCATGGGGGTTGGGGAGTTCATTCTGTGTCTTGTTAATTGCTCTTGCATTCCTATCCCTGCTGTTATGCCTTTGCTGTAACGCTTATCTCTACAGATGTGCAGGAGGATGTTGTGTTGTCTGGAGAGCTCCTATGAACTGTGAGAGACTCCGAGTTCTCAGCTTTAGCCACCTAACGGTTGCCTGACTTATCCCGCGCATGGGAGGGTGCCTAACTGGCCAATGCCATGGCGGGGGTGCATACGAATACCCTATATCCTATTATGCTCTACTGGCTGTGGCCATTCTTAACAGTGCCTATGTTACTGCATCTATAGCTTTGCAATAAAAGTATAACCATTCCTGAATGCGTGTACTTCGTTGTTAGCTGTGGGTTCTGACATCTGGCGCGTGTGCCCGGGGCCATATATGAACAAATGGGGACCCGCAAGAAACTTGTGGGAGCTGCTATCCCATTCCCCCCCCTGACCTCTGCTTCTTCCCCTCTTCCTCTACTTCTCTCACACTCTGTCTCCTTCCTGCCACCCCTTTTCTTACTCTCTCCCTCCCCTCCATCCTTGTCACTTCCTTTCTGCCCGCACCCCATCACTCTCTCTGTCCCTGTCACTCACCTGGCCTCCCACCTACTTCCTCCCCACCACAGCAGCAGTGGCAGCAGCCACTCTCCAGGAATCACAACAGATTGCCCAAATACAGACATCAGTTCCTGTTACAGTTGCCAGTTCCATGTTGGGAAATTCCTGGAGATTTGGAGGTGGAGCCTTGGGAGGATGAGGTTTGAGCTTGGAAGTGACCTCAGCAGGGTATAATATCATAAACTCCACCCTTCAAAGCAGCCATTTTATCTGAGGGAACTGATCACTGTCATCTGAAGACAGGGTGGGCGTTTTGTCATTATATCCAGCTGAGGCCTCTCCCTTCCCCAAACTCTGCAGTTCTTAGACTTCACCACAGAATCTCCAGAAATTTCCCAACCTAGAGCAGGCAATCCTAGTCCCAGGCCTGGCTCCAAAACAGGCCTGGAAAGTGCCCTGCCCTCTCTCCCTGCCTTTTTAACCCAAACCTCCTGCTATTTAGCCATTCAAACAGCAGGAGGAATAGTCCCCAATCCCAGCTCCAGTTCTGCTTTTGCTTCCCGCCCTCTTTCCCCACTCATCATCTCTCTCTGTCTCTGTTTCTCTGGCTATCAGCCCGTCTCTCTCTCTCTCTCTCTCTCTCTCTCTCTCTCTCTCTCTCTCTCTCTCTCTCACTGTCGATGCAGCAGGGCCTGGAGTAGATACCTGCGGCAGCCATTTCAAAAGGTATTGGGGGGGGGAATTCAACCCTCCCTGAGTTTTTAAAAAACTTTTTGGATGTTTCTGCAGCCCCACGGAGTCCCCTGAGTCTGTAGAAAAACCTGTTGGGGGAAAATATGCCCTCTGTTTGCAGAAATAAGTATCCACATGCAGAGGAGACCGTTGAGAATTAGATATATAGATGACTATTCTCTTGATTTTCTTCTGCAGGAAAACAACCCATGAATGAACCCTGTCTCTACAGTTGCTCCAGAGACATGATCTTTCATCCGTGCTCTCGTGTTGCTTCTGTTCATTTCCAAGGGGCTCGTTCTTGTTTCTGGAGTTTGTTGAGTTTCCTGTTCTTGATGTTGAGAGCAGCCATCTGTGACCGCGGCCAATAAGCAGGGCAACTCAGTATCCAGATGGACTTTCCTTCCTTCCTGGATTTTAGTTGCTGATACCTGTGATGCGATATCACCATAGCGCACTTACAGTACATGCGCATACATCCGGCCTGTACACGCATTTATATGTTCATATGTAAGAACCAATGTGCACCCGCTTTACAAATGAAATCAGGGACCAGTGTGTGCGTTATGTGCCATCACATTGCTGCCAACTTATGCTGACCCTGTGAATTAATAGCCTCCGGAATGTCCTGTTGTTCATAGCCGTGACTTCCTTGATTGAGTCCATCCATCTCATGTTGGGTCGTCTTCTTTTCCTGCTGCCGTCCGCTTTTCCCAGCATTATTGTCTTCTCCAGTCACTCTTGTCTTCTCATCATGTGACTGAAGTATGACAGCTTCAGTATGGTCATTTGAGCTTCTAGGGAGAGTTCAGGCTTGATTTGACCTAAAATCCACTGGTTTGTCTTTTTGGTAGTCCACGGTATCCAGAAAACTCTCCTCC